>NC_036627.1:3187546-3453987 GCF_900079805.1 Fusarium fujikuroi IMI 58289 | reverse complement strand
GCAACTGGTGGAGGTGCTGAACTTGAGATTGCAAAGTCCTTTGGGGGAGAGCATATTGATGAGATCAGAGGGCTTGTAGCAGAGAGTTACATGCCAGTTCAACAGAGCGTGGAGCAGCCAGCTACTGAGCATACGGACTTTGGTGATCAAGATGAGCTTCACGAAACATCGGCGGTCGTTCGGCACGTGAGCTTTGATGAATCGCCACCAACGCCAGACCTGGAAGCACTTCCTGTACGAAGCACTGGACGACGAGCACCAAAGCGCAAGAACCCTCCTTTGAGACCACATCGTGAGGTGAAGCGACAAACAAGGGCGAATCTGCGGAGTGTTCGACTTCGCAACACTTCATCGTGGACTGCCATCAACATCAGGAATTCTCCGTATGCAGGTGCTGACTTGAGCAATGGAGAGGACAAGGACCTTGACTTCACTCCTGATCTCGAGGTTGACGACGATGACGATGACGAAGATGAAGAGCAGGAGGAGGTGGTGGAGGATGATAGCAACGATGAGATGGAGGACATACCAAATACCCCAGCAACACCGTCACCTTCGCTCTCAGACGAAGATCTCGAAACCACAAAGACACGATACTCCGCCCCTCGCTCCGTCGCATATCGCTACGCAAGCGGTCCACCCGGTCGCAAGTTCAAATACCACCGCATGCCCAAGTCCGTCGCATTAGTATGGCAAGAGTGGAAGCACGGCAGTAACGGAAATCCATCGATCCAGTCACTCGAGGAAAAGTACAGCACAAGATGGCGAATGGGGACGTTGCAGGAGCGCAAATATGCGAGCAATTACGTCGGTGTGAGGCAGAAGGTTGTGAGAAAGGTGGAGGAAATGTGTGAGCAGAAGGGATTGACGCCGGAAAAGGCTTGTGAGGTTTTGGATAGACGCGTTGATGGGAGGATGCAATTGCTCATGACGGCGTTGAGAAAGGGGCAGGATCCGTTGGTCGTTGTTCCAAGGAGGTAGTATGTGAGTCAGCGATGTTCGTCAAAGAGACAATTGACATGAATCAGAAAATGACCATTGTGAGTGAGTGACTGAACAAGCGAACAAACCTCGTCCAGGCGTTGTTACAGAGCAATGTTCACTGGCCTGAAAGACAGGGTCCTTTCTTCAATGAACGACTCTTTGACACCCCCTGCAAAACCGACCATTGCTTTGTCTTCACTACCTGAACAATGATAAACACGCAGAACATGATCTATCATTTCACCCACAGACCTCATTACCAATCGTTAAAAGCACTTCGCCATACCATTCTCTTACTTTACCAGCTTCAACTTATATCTTGAAGCTTCACAACACGTTACTCACTGTCTCTACATTACGTTACTCACTGTGATTACAAGATACGCTTCAACACCATGTGCTACATACAGGTCGTCCACATCACACGCTGCGAGACCCGTCGCCCAGCCATAATTAACACTACTACTGGCAAAACAGTCTACCATCCGCTCGAACCACCTGGGATCTGCGAGCACCACCGGCCATTTGGCGGCGCAACATGCCATTACCATGGCGACTGCTGCTCACCCGGGCAGATCTTCTTCTGCAACGCAAAGGGCCCTAGGGATATATGTCGTGGTAGGCAAGCCTATCACATAAACATCCATCCGCACTACATGTACGAGTCCGGTGTACTTCACCAAATGGAGCCCATTGAAGACTGGGAGGCACTCGAGATGAACACGGATGTTTTCGCTTACGAGGAGGATATTCGGTATCAGTTCTTTGAAGCCGGTGCGTTGATGTATGAGCTTGAGCAGGATGCCGAGAAGATTGTTGAGTATATCCTACGCAACCGGACTAGCGGTCCCGAGGAAGAGGCAGAGCTATTCCTTGAGCATGGCGATCTCTATGAGATGTGGAGTGAAGCGCATCACCACTTCGTGGGGCTGATGGAGGCGTGGGAGATTCTGGCGAATGTAGGCTGTATGGACGTCTGCCCGTCTTCTCTCCTGCGCATTCATCCCTGGCGAGATTGCTTCCAGGAATATTCTACGCTACAGAAGGGATTTCCGCAGTTTAGTTATCTTCCATTTGCTTGGGTCGAAAATGTCGAACGGCAGGATGATATTCTGCGATGGCATCCCTATTACTCTCAGTGCCAGATATCACCTCGTCCTGAACCGTCTATTAAGGACGATGCGCTGTGGACATCGCCCGCGCCATATGGTTTCAATCCAGGTTTCCCTGAAAGGATTTTTCCACGGGCTCCTGAGGTTCAGCAGCAGATTGGGGCGCTGCCGTATCCGGGAGAATGGACCGAGGTGTTTGAGGACAGGGCTCGACGGATGGCTCAGATTGACTCTGAGCCTACGTCGCTTTCGTCGAGTTCTGGGCCAGAGATTCCTCCGTGGGTCATCCCTTATGGTCAGGAACCAGATATGGGATGGAAGGACATTGACTGGCACAACTGCACCGCCATTATCGAACCGCCTATGAGCCCGAAGAGCCTTCCGCGCGAGGGAGTGGTTCAAAGGGTCATGCCCCCGAAGGACAGCTACATGAACCCTAATGACGTGCCCGCCAGTCCAGCAGTTCTTCCATACAGGGAAGAGACCAAACGGGTTAGTACCCCATGGCGAACTCAACCTGCTTCTAAAGAGGTTATACCTGGGAATCTCTTCGGCGATCCTCTTGAGGCTCCATGGAACGGGTACAGCTTCACCGGGACGGAGAAATCGGCAGAGCAGAAGTTTCTCCATGTCCCTTTACCAGTGGAGGAACCCCAGATCATTACACCTCAAGCAAAGAAGGGCTTGAAAAGGAAGAGTGAAGAAGATCTGGATGGTGCGATTGAGAGGAAGAGATCGAAGGGGGTGGAGATACGGGCAAAGCAAAGGTTCTCTCATGCCTCTTCACCAATTGGGTATTTTAAGATCTCTACATGTAAAGCAGTGGAGACACTGAAGAGAAAGAGTGAAGATGATTTGGATTGGGGGATCGAGAGAAAGAAGTTGAGGGTTTGTACTATTTGAAGAGTTCATGGATTGGGCTTTAGGAGTTCTAGGAGTTACACGTCTAGGAGTCAAGGAGTCGAGGAGTTAGGAGCCATGGAGTTCTAAGAGTTAAGAGGTTAAGTCGTATTGGAGTTTGGGAGTTAAGGCGTTTGGGATCCAAAAAGGGCTGGGATAGAATGTGAATAAGAAGTAAAAATGGCGAGAAACATATGAGTAGTTTGATCGTGAGAAAAGTGATTGTCTTGATTGATGCTTTACTAATACTGATTGATTATCGTTTACTTGTTGGGCTGTCTGAAGCTGGTGACCAGACCAGTTTCCTCATCCCTCTCGACACCACCACCGATGACGATGCCGTGCGCACGGCGCGGAAGACTCAACAAGCCCTTACCGACAGCATTATAGTCCCCAAAGAACGTATGAGCGCGAACATCAGAACCAGCAGTCAACCCATGTCCCAGAGTCACACCCCACATGTCTCCAACACGAATAGCATGTGCAGAAGAACTAGCATCGCGCTCAAGAAGAACAGAGTAAATACACCCAGTGTACATCACAACGCCATCAGCTTCATTAGCGGGAAAGTCCCAGCGCTTTCCGTCGGAAGAAACAGGATGCCATGGTGTGACGAGAACCTTACCCACACGACACAGGATCTCACTCTCAACGGGAGTTTTGAGAACCATGGCGACACGGCGTGAACCACGAGGTGTACGGACTTTCATGCCGCGTCGAAGTTTTCGGATCTGTACTGTTCGGCCAGAAGCGAGCGCGACGACTGTAGAGCCTGCGAAGCAGACGCCGTGAGAGTTGCGGTAGGAACTCATGCTGATACTTGCCATTGAACCATGCGAACGACTGCCGCCTCTAGCGTGCACGTGTCGCGAAGGTTCTGGAGCGGGGAGATTATCGAAGATTTGGTCAAGTGCATCGCGGCAGGAGATGAATAGAGGGCTCTCGGTTCCGTATTGGAGAGGACCGGGGTCCTTGAAGGAGTTGCAGACTTGACGCGTATGGGCGTTGAGGAGAGATGGAAGGAAATGACATCCCCATCTGTTGAAGTACTCTTTGCTCTCGATGGCCATGGAGACTTGGCCTTTGGGTTCATCGGCTGATACGTCTTGCATGAGAGATTTGTTCTTCTCGTCATCGAAGTTCTTGGCGGGAAGGGTATCGATCCAAGTTCGAAGCTCTTCGCGCTTGTTCTTCATACCCCGTGTTATGCCGTGCTCACCATCTACTCCAATAGGAAACATGGTCGAGATGAAGTTGCAGATTAAAGATCTCGATTCATGGTACGCGATCTCAGAGGCAGGCAGATCGCTGTACTCCAGAATGTTGCACTGATTACTCGCCATAGCAATAAAGTCAGCGTCTTTTGATAGGATTGACTCGAGAACCTTTCGGCTCTTAAGGCAATCCCCAGGCTTCACATATGTCAAATGCGCATCGACAAGAGCGCGAGTGGGCTTCTCTTCATTCAAGAACTCAAGCTCCTTGAGACCATTCGTGCTGAGGAAGATATCGCGAGACTGTCCAAACTGCAGATTCCCAAGGTTTATCGTAAGTTCAGCCTGGCTATCTTCCGAATCATCGGCATACACAGGGACTATTTGGTCCACGGACGGCCCAGTTGTCTCGTACAGCTCCAAGGGCCTGGTGTATGAGAGTTTGAGAACAGCGCGCGTGGCGAATGTGCTTTGGAGGTTTGCGACGGCGTGGACGAATACTGTTCCAATCATACCGGCGTCGGGGATGAAGGCGTAGTTACCGCCGCCAATCTCGGCGATGGACTTGAGGAGCCCGGAGCGGAGACTGTAGCCGAAGCCGAAGGTGTGGATTGAGGCTGGGAGGGGACCCATTGCGCGGATCTTGGGGACGAAGCCTGCTGCAGGGTTCCTACGAGAATGAGCATCTATGCTTGTGGGGAGTGGAGAAGACTTACATGTGGTTTGGCATGCCGTCGGTGAGGATCATGATGGCAGGGACGTTGGTAGATGACTCTCCAGTATTGAACAACTTGATACCATCAAGTAAACCCTGCCAGAGATTGGTAGCATCGAGAGGCTTCATGCTCTTAACATTCTTGAGCGACCGAGCTTTGTTCTCTTTGTTCATGGGGATAAGAGGTTGGAGAACCTTGGCTTTGGAGGCAAAGGTAACGATACCAAGACGATCATTCTCGTTCATCGACTCAATGATGGTGAGTGCAGCATGCTTTGTGAGGTCAAGAACGGACAGACCATTGCTCTCGTCGCTTTCTCCAGGGACAGGCGCTGCAGAGACCATGGATCCGGAGACATCAATGACAAGGACGATATCACAAGGTACATGAGGAATCTTAACGGATGGTTCTTTTGGGGGTTCGATCTTGACCAAGAGACCTTTTCTGTTTGGTACAGGCTCTAGACGAAGAATAGCATCTTTATCAGAGATGGTCCCGATGGGTTGAACTTGGTCCTTTTCGGGGTCTTCTTTGGGCGACTCGTCATTGGTGCTCTTAGAGCCACTGACGAGACTGCGAAAGATGGGTACTCTCTGCATATTGTCAGTTACAGTAATCCTTTGACGACTCTGGTACTTACAACCATGATGGACTATTATGACCGTGTCAAACGGATGCGAGATCTCACAGAGTCTCAAAGAGAGTAGAGGAAAGAGTTGAGATGCTAAGTGTAAGCTGACTAGACAGCGAAAGCTAGCATTTTAATACACAAGTAGCATGTTTCCCAGTAAATGCCAATCTTATGGTCCTACAGAAGGATTGTATGAGTCTGACCGATTGTAAGCTAGCCCCATGTCACGATTCGCCCGTCATACCTAACGGGCCACATGGCACGCCAAGGTAATTCGCCAGGCAGATTGTTTGGGCCGCACGAATACGGAGAGAGTAGCATTGGCACTAACAAAGAAAAGAGAGCGATTGGGAGACAAATGTCTGCCTTGATATGGCACCAGATTGTCGGATTGCTTTGCGGGCGAAACACTGTTTCATGGGCTGAGCTAGTGGGCCAAGGCAGACATGATACTTGCCCGAAACAGGTAAGATTGTTGCGAGGAGGGGGCTTGTGGTTGGCCGTAGTGGCACATGGCGGACTGCGAGGCATCTCCAATCTTGCGGGGTAGACGTGGGATTGCGTGTAAGAGGCTGAGGGTCAGCAAGAGAAGCTTGGACTTGTTTCTTGGAGCTATCGATTTGTCTAAAATTGGATTTTAAGAATAGGAGCAGGCTCATGGTTTGTACGCTTGTTCGAATTTGTTGTCTTGTGAAGCAGGACAGGCAGAAGGAAGCCTTGTTTGTTGACAAGCTCCGATTAAAACATCCATACCAACTACAGCTGAAATCATGCTGTTGGCGTACGATGCCCAGTGATTGCTCTGACCGTCACAAACTCAGAGCTTGAATGAAGTACGAGCTGAGAAGGCGTTTCCGATTCTATACCTAGTTAAAGAAATTGCAGCCATGGTGTCCTGTTGCGCACATGATGTGGATTCTTTCGCCAAGGTTACTTTAGTAGTTTCGTCGTAGGTATCTACCTTAGTGGTTAATCTAGGACATTATTTTGTCCTATGGGAACACAACCATGGTCGCTGTAAATAGTCGACCTTCTATTTGTGGATGCGATCCCAGGCATACACATAAAGACACACTAAGAGTTGCGCCAGGCTGTAATCCTGCTTGTTGGGTAGAGTGATACAACAGTTGTTGTTTTTTGCAAGTGATCACCCTATACCATAAGCTCTATATGGAGGAGAGGATTGGATACATCCAGATTGATAAGAACGAGATATGTTCTCGATCGCATGTCAAAATGCATTTTAATTGAGCACTTTATGTAGCGTTTGTCGAGTATATAAGAGTCGTGATCTCAAGACCAGCTGGCTCACGTCGAAAAAGTTATTTCTGCAGCTCTGGAGCCAGCAACATCTACACTTGACTTGTAGACAACACGAGTTTGGACCTAAAGCTCCCTTGTCTGATCTCCTGTACTTCCTCCTTTAGAGGTAACTTGCGAACCACCTTCGTCATTGTCGCTTTTATATACAATTTACGAATATCCTTGGAGTTCTCGGATTAAATAAGGTCTTTTTTAAGCATCGGCGGACTCCGAATATTACAGTGGATCCGCCCAGTGATGATGTGGAGATGTCAAAAAAATTGCCTGAAGATCCCAAATTCTTGCAGGCGCGGTTGCCTCGGCCCTACTTTTTTTTTCTTTTCCTTCTTTTTTTCCTCCTTCCTTCTTCCTCTTGGGCATTAATATCTCTTCGTCTGTCCCCGTCGCAACTCTTTTCTTTTCATTCTTCTATATACTCGATTACGCTCCGTGCGACGTGTAAATACCGCAAAAATGGTCGAGAAGCTCTACGTCACATACAACGATGTAAGGAGAATTTACCCCGCCACCCCGCCTTGATGATGGACTGTGTGATGCGCATCATGAAAAGTCAAGCTATGCGACACTATCACCAGGTTGATGGAACACTGGTTGCTGGACACGGGACAGCTATAGTAAATAGCTCTCTATCACCAGCTATGGCACAAGATACACAAAAGATCAGCTGCTGACGTGCTTCTCAGGTGCACAAGATGTGCCAAAAGTCCGCTGAGAAGCTTCTCGCCGACTTCCAGCCCCAGCTTCTGATCGCCATCGGTGGCGGTGGTTACGTTCCCGCTAGAATCCTCCGATCTTTCCTCAAGAAGGCCGGCTCTCCCAACATCCCCATCCAGGCCATCGGTCTCTCCCTCTACGAGTCTCTCGGCAACGATGAGGTCGAGGCCCCCGGTACAAAGGTCACCCGAACACAGTGGCTCGATTTGACCGCTCTCGGCGAGATGCATAACCTCGTCGGAAAGCGAATCCTTATTGTTGATGAGGTCGACGATACCCGAACAACCCTTGAGTACGCTGTTAAGGAGCTCGAGAAGGATGTCGAGATTGCCCGTCAGCGCATGGGCGAGGGTGCTCCTGCTCCCAAGACTGAGTTTAGCATCTTTGTCCTCCACGTATGTAACACGATGCCAAAACTACAAGTCCAAACTAACAAAACTTAGAACAAGGACAAGCCCAAGAAGGGGAAGCTCCCCGATGATATGCTCGCTACCCGTTACTCCGCTGCCGAGACTGTTGGCGACGTCTGGATCAACTACCCCTGGGAGGCCATCGACATTGACGAGCATGACAGGAACGCCAGCCTGCAGACCAAGAGCAACTAAGTATTTTATGAGAATTTGGAGTTGGGAAAATGGCGCACAGATTTAAAGAGATATCATATACATGATGAATGAGATTCCTGAACTATCGGTTCAAAAGATTACCATACAATATTGCTACCCAAACAGCACGAAACACAAGCCAGAGCCTGCTTGACCTAGAATACAAAGAAACCTTGCACCTGCTAACATCTAATACACACACTAGAAGCCCGATTTTAGGTCGCCTTCCTATCCCAGAACCTCAGACTTAACTGTTGCAGTTTGTACTGGATCTCGTTCAGAATTAGACACGAGCCTGCATTCATGGAAGTCAACTTGCGGAAGAAATGGAACCGGTAGCGCCCGATAACTTCTGGCGAGTCCTCTGGTAGGATTTTCCCACTCGCGAGAAAGTATGCTTCGATGAAGCTCCCGTAAGCACGCTTTTTCAGGCGGTACTCTTCCCCATCGACATCGTCTCGTTTCGAAGGCCATCGCGGCCATACTGGGTTCTCATTTACAGCTTTGGCCATCGCCTTTGATTCGTCTTGGCCTGGTCGCAGTGGTTTGCAGTCGCCAAAGTTGGTCATCCACAGCTTCGTACGACCTTTCGTCTGAGATGCAAGATAGAACTTGACGCCAGCTGCATCTAGCCTGCACTCCCAGTGGAGGATTGCCAGCGCTATGCCCATTTGATAGCACCATACTTCCACGGATTGCCCCGCCTCGCGCAGGAGCTGGTCGAGATACACGGGGCGGGAAAGGAGTCTTGGGCTTAGGGGGTCGTCTGGAGGTGCCATCATGCCGAGTTGGACTTGTAGCCTGACATTTGACAGATTCGGGTCATTTTTTACCGACTCTTGAATACTGAAATCGACAAATGTACCGACAAGAGCACGCGCGGTGGATGCGTGGAGAGGCGGAATGAAGTCGGTAACGTATCCTGCTGTTGCGATATCTTTTCCTTCATGATCCTTATGGATAATCTCGGACACAAAATCCGGGACATACGGCGAAGGAAATTCCTTGTTATGACGGTTCAATTTCTTCTTGTTATAGAGTCTTGATCCTGTGCTTCTTTGCGACGGATCATCTTCGTTCACCTCATCTTCGTTCACCTCATTAAAGTCCTCTGTAGCTTTGCCCCATGACAGACGCATCTTCTTTACCACCAAAATATGGTTCTGCACCCCTCTCTTGATAGCTTCAGGATTTTCAGAAAGTCTAGCGGCATATGTTCTACACCCGACTTGGACTGTGTAGATGTTTGAGTCGCTGTGGGAGGGTAGCTTCGTGAGTTGGTATTCTGCTACAGGCCAGGGTATCCAGAGGCACCAGTGAGCCTCGCCGTTGTATGAAGCGAGTTTTCTGGGGTCACAGTCATACTCAGTAATGAGAGCATGTTTTCTGTTTCCTTCCTGCGTCTCAGTCGTGTTGTCTTCTTTTGTAAGTAGGGTAACAACGTCAGGAAGGCGGCGCATTTGAGCGCGCAGCATGGTGTTATCGGTAGTGTCTGCTCCATCAGCCATGATGAGGAGGTTGTTCATGTTCTGCGGTGTCGGAGCGAAATAGCTCGTACTTCTGGATAAATGCCCCTGGGGTGAATGTGAACCGCTGACGAAGCTTGAAGGAGCAAAAGGGTTGGGGTTAGAAACGGGTCAACGCGAGTCTTATATGCCAGGTTCAAAGTTTGTGATACTAAAGTTTTGCCATTTCGAATGGAAGTTTGTATAATACAGATATTCATGTCTATAGTCTAATCATCAACTCTATCATCGAAAACCCCATTAATGAAAATGCAAAAGGGGGTATAAGCTTTTCCATCATGTCTCAACCCACACACATAACCTTTTCCAACTCACACTTCGCTCAGCTCTCCTTGGTGCCCTCACTCTCATGCCTCTTCTTCAAAAGCTTCTCCGTCTTCATAAACTCTCTAATCCCAACTGGCAAATCCGCGTACAGCTCCTCGTCCCAAAAGTCCTTCGCTATCTTGGCCTTGCCAACCTCTGGCGCAACCCAATTCGACTCCGACCCTCCACCGTCCGAGTCCATAGACCCCTCGTGTTTTCTCAGCGCAGCTTGTGCCTCTGCGTTCTTGAGCTGCCACTCCTCCAGTTCATCGCGGTACTGGTCATACACGCAGTTCACACAGCCGCTCATGCAGCAGTTATCCGGTTCAACGGGCTTAGGCGGGACGAGAACGCCGGCAATGTATGTGGCTTTTGCTTTTCGTGCTGCTAAGCGCTCGTCTTTCTCTGCGGAGCCGAAGAGGCGTGAGCCAAAAACTAAACGTGCTTTTTCTTCTGGTGTTTGCACAGCGGTTTTGGTGGGAAACTCTGATTGCACCGAGGGGTCTGCTGTTTTGGGAGGGACTTCTGGTTTGTCGATTGGGATGTGGGACGGGTTGTTGAGAATTACTTCGTAGTATGGGCCAAGAGAACTGCGTTGCGGCCAATCTTCTATGTGTCTCGGTGCGGCGCTGACGATGCTTCGTGAGGGTATTAAGGGTCGTAGCCGAGGTAATAATCTGGACGGTATTGACATTGTGGATCGGTGCTGTTAATTGAGATGTATACGGGTACGGTGAAATGGAATTTTAAGTGTCGAAGGGGGAGGAGTGGCGGGCGAAAAAGTGAGGAAATTGGGTTGGTAATGCAAATAGCGAGAGCCGAGAAAGTTGGTGTTGAGGGTCGGAAGTCCGTCATTTTCGCCTCGGACGTCATCGGCTGGGGTGAAGCTAGCGAAAACTGGGGTGCGTGGGGGCGGAATGAACCTCTTCAAGCGTGCGATATAGTTTCGTGATGACTTCAGACTCAGTATAATTACACAAAGATGGCGTTTAATAGATGGATCTTCTTATCAGACTTTAAAAGACCTTAAACAGATACTCAGCCATGTCATTTGCACCAGATGACTTCAAGCGCTCGCAATGACGAAGAAGCACGTGATTCTTCAAGTGCTCGGTTGTTGATTCATCTGGGACAGTTTCTGGCTATGTAATCACTACTGAATCAAGACTTCTTTGGGCACCAGTGCAGAATGGTGACCTTAGCAACTCCGTTTCAGGCCTTTATACAGTCAATTTGCAGCCCTCAGGTCTTCGAAAGACGGTTGTGTAACCTCAATCCACATTTGGCATCGCGAAAACAATCTGCCCGTTTCGGTAAGCGGTGAGGCCCACTTTCGCAGACGCGACAGGGTCATCCAAAGTAAACACGAACCAATGCGATCACCAATTATCGACAAGGCAATCCAACATCGCCAAATGTTATAATCAGGGCCCTCAAGTCGCATACCAATCACACAAAATGGAGGAATCTGCACCAAAGCGACGGCGTACTTCGCCGCGCACTTCTCTCAACGTCGGCGCAACTGAAGAACCCGCGTCACCGCAAAGAAGACGGCCATCATACGCATCACCAACCAAAGCAAGCATGTCACGAAATAACCCCGAGGCTTTTGAGCGCCGACGATCGAGATCGCCGCAGAAATTACCGAGCGCTCGAGCTTCGGGTCAATTTACTTTTGATAGTCCTTCGGAGGCTCTTGCAGCGCGCTTGGCGACGAGTAAGATCGTTAGCGATGCTCCTACACCTACGCGCCCTGAGGATACGACGCCAGGATCGATCAGACGTGTAGGAGGAGGGATGGCTTCTGCTGCTAGGAGGACGTCTTCGAGAGCGGGTGCGGGTGCGGGTGCGGAGGAGGATGACTTTAATCCCTTTCGGGGGAAGGTTTTGAGAAGATCGCCACAGGCTGGCATTAGGATGGATGTCGATGCGCCTTCTGCTTCGATGCCACAGCCCGAGTTACCGCCTGCGATCGAGGCGAGTTCACCTCCTGCGCCACCTGCTTCTATGCCAGAGCCTCAGCTTGGATTACCTTCGGATGAGCCTATGGAAGAGCCTGAGGGGGACACTAACATTCAGTCTGAGGAGCTGGCACCTGGGGAGGAGACGTCACCAGCGAAATCCGCGTCAGCAGCTGGAAGTCCGTCACCAGCAAGGTCGTTTTCTTCATATGATCTCGAGATTCCAGCGCGATCTTCATCTCCAATCAGATCACCGACCCTAGCTCAAGCCCCTGCAGCGCCAGAGCCAAAAGCGAAAGAAGAATCGGACGGAGAGCCTGAGCAAGGCGTAGAACAAGAACCAGAAGCGGAGCCCGAACAAGAATCAGGGTTAGAACTCGAGACAAAACCCCAGCCTGATCCCGAACCAGGACGAGACTCCCCGAGCCCACCACCACCTTTGCCAGATTTCTCATCCTCGCCCCCGCCGGCTTCAATGCCGCCTCCAAGAATACCACCATTAGTGCAACCGAACTCGCAAGACGACGCTCCATCAGCTTCACAACCAGTACCTCGACTTCCACCACGCGACACAGGACCGCGAAAGAGCTTCCAGAACAGCCCAGTTCGATTCCGCGAGTTCTCACAGCAACGGGACTCGCCGCTAGGCAAACCGCCGTCGCGTCTGCTGGAGAAGCCACGGAAGAGCTTCGCTCAGGCGGGATCGGCGCTGAGAGAACCGCCACCGGCTCAGACCAGCGCTCCAGAGGTGAGACAACCCCGGGCCTTTGATCCGGATGCAGAGAAGAAGAAGGAGCGGGATAGAGTTCAGAAAGAAATACAGGACTTGAAGAAGGACCTTGAAATTGCGCGAAAGGAGAATGAACGCATTCGATTGATGCAACAGTCTGGCCGCACACTTGCACCGACAAATCAAGACGAGGTCATCAGCCTCATTGAGCGGCATCTGATGTCTACTGGTACAGAGCAGAGTAAAACAGCATCACAGCAATTATTGCAAGCGGCACTAAATCCCGCTGCGCTGTTGCCTTTCAGCAAGCCTACAGCGTCAGTGGTCCGACCATCGGTTGAGGAGAAGCAGCCTGACATCAAGTCACATCATCCCGTGGCCATGACAGCGACAGAGGAGTTGCCCTATCTTGAGCTTTTTACACCATTCTCGATGACATCCAATACGTCCATCCTACCAGAGGCTGATGGAGAACCATTGAGGCAGCATTACTCCATTACACTTCGATCACGCGAGATACCAGGCATCTTTACAGCCAAGATTGAGATGACAGTCAATGCCACAGAGCTTACGGTTCTCGATCTCGGTGTCACAGCCTTGGAACCAGCCGCAAAGCCGGAGCTCGGTCCTTTCGTTCGCAAGATATGCACAGGTGACTGCAACCGTTCCATGCAACGCAATATCGGCATCCTGTCTTGGGCCATGGGTGAGTGGCTTCGAATCGCAATCGATAGAGCAGGCTTTTGGTGTCAGTTGGAACAAAGTCTAGGCTCGAAGGATGGTGTATTAGAGGCTGCGTCTCGAATGAGATCAAAGAAACACAGACGGAGGAGGGACAGCGGTGAGGATTCGGATGAGGACGAGCCGACAAAAGTGGAATCTGTTAAGAAAGCAGACCTCATTCGTTATTTGGGCCAGCAACACTTCGATATATCAGTTCCGTACGGCGAAGAGGAGTCAGGCGCAACGGTACGACTGGGATGGAAGACCGAGTTTGACTGGACTGGAGAAGCGCAAACCAGACTCTCAGTCTTGGTAGGCGCCCCAGGAAAATGTGAGTGCATGCACGACTACAATGATGTAACCAATTGCTGACGATCACAGGGCACCAAACAGACGAACGAGGATCACTTGCAAAGATCCCCAAACTATTTGAAGAACTTGTACATGGACACGAAGAACCCGAAACAGCTGTACGAACAATTGTAGCACTCATTGCCGGCGAGCAATCATGAAAGAGTCCATATAGATGGTAAACCTCACAAGCATAGGCGCTTGCTGTGTAGAATTCTTCTGCGCAGGTCGCAAGAACAAGATACCAGATTATTGTAATTAAAGTTTTGTAACCTCATCCACATTCCCCCTAACCCTTCTATAGCCGTTTAGATCATCGTGTATGCGGGTGCGTTTCACCAATTTAGTCGACGGTAACGCCGAGCTGTCGGAGCTCAACCTTGGCCTGCTCAATCTCCGCCGTGAGCTCCTTGTGTGCGTTGGGGACGTCGTTGAAGGTGAGGATGCCGAAGCCGAGACGGAAGAGGAGGTATGCGCCGAACGAGACGAGGGCCCAGAAGGGGAGCTACAATGCCGCCAATTAGATAATTGAAGTTTGGAGTATGTGCTTGGGGGTGTCATACCACAGGAACGATCTGCTCCTGGATCAGAGGAGGAAGAGGGATGAGCTCAAGGAAGAGCGCAAGGTAGAGCTGGGTAGCGTTAGTTCAATTCCACCGAGATAGATATGGTAAGCATACGGAGGAAACCAAGAGGGCCAGAGAAATGGTCTGCTGAGCGCGAGTCATCTTGGCGGTCGTTTTTTAAGGAGCGTGGTGTTGGAATGAGCGCGGGGGAGGAACTGTGATGGTATCGTGGTGCTTGAGGAGACGTGTCAGGGGTGCGCGTTGTTGGAGCTGTTTGGATGACTAAGATTTGGTTAGGTAAGCAGCGAGATACCCATGATAGCACTCAGGTCGAATCAAGATCATGACTTGTTATTTCTAACGGCATTGGAAAATAAATACTTACATATTCAATAAGTCTTCTCTTAGATTTAAGGTTCATGATTTTATTAGTTATTTTTATTAAGTAAAATCCGGCCTCAGACAGGTCGCAGGTTTCATTTCACTTCTACGGTCGCTTCCCGTCCAGTTTCCTCAGTCAATTCGGCTGGTAATGATAGCAGCTCTTCCCTGGCCAGCAACTCATCAAAGTCCTCTGTATGTTCAAAGTCGACCAAGCGCACGCTGCTTCCAGAAACTCGATCAACAAGGAAGTTGTACCGATTCACGTCCCCATGGACCATCCCAAGGTCACGATGAAGCCGGCGAAGTAGGGTTTCGCAGCGCTCCAAATCGTCGGCGCAAGCTGACTCCCCTTCACTTTTTCCAGGAGAAGGCCCATGGTCCTGCCATTATCAGTCAGATGAGCGAGGAACTTGGGTACAATGGGTGACTTGTTTGGGTGTTGGTTATGATGGTCTTCCAGCAGTGAATACGCCCACATTTCACGTTCAATTCTGCGCATCTCCCATTCAAAACAAGCGATCTTGGCGATGGTAGGTACATCATTATATCGGACCTCATGAACTCCAGATCGAAAACGCCTCGTGCTCTTCAGGGTCAAGACGTCGACGTGCTGTTCATGCCATTCTGTGCGGATCTCGGGCAACGGGTTCATGGAGATAACAGACGTGAGAGAGCCATTCTCGTCCTGCGAGATGGTCATGGCGGTCCACGGCGAGTCAGGAAGCTCCGGAAGCCTGGTAATGAGGAGATATGGTCGACACATGGTATCATCGTCGAATGTGCCGATGGGGATCCTCAGGTAGCGGACTCCCCGGCCAGTGCGCAACCGATAATGTCCATCGTCATGGATTATCCCTAGTACGACAGTGAATCAAACCTACAGTACTCGCGCACAGAGAGGGAGGATAGGATAGGATATCACGAAACTATTGTCCCACGTATCTGCCAAAGGAGGACAGGGTCATGAAGGGATATCGGGGTCGATACAGCCCCAATGGGGTTGAACTAATAAGAAGTCAAACACGAGACTGGCAGTGAGCCAGACATGCCGCTGGCCAATGAGGCCCTCATCAGTCCTTACCTTTTTGGTCGATTCCGTTGCGATCTATCAAATTGGTATCTAGTTTTGTTTTGATGGAGTTTAAATTCAGTCGCCTCCCATTGTTAGCTGGGGGGCTGATTGCTGAATGCCATAACAGTGTTTGATGTGTTCCAGAAATGACTCTGTTGACCAGGCTCGCCTTTCTAGGCCCAACAACACGAGCAGTGCATCACGGTTCCTTGGGACCAGGGCCGCAAGTACGCGCCGAGGTAAGCGCAGGGAGTCATGGTGATGGAGGGTAATTTCGCAGCCCCGACACCACAAACCATTCTCGAGCCTGCCCGAAGCCGATAGTGAAGGAAATGGAATAGAAGCCATGCCGAAGAATTTGTCAGTGGGAATATTGCCCTGACTTGGCAGTAGCAGTCGATCCTGGTTTTGGGAGGTCACTGGGTCGCCCTGAAGGAAGCGACCATCAACGCGCAGTCCTCCAGACTTACATTTCGTCATCATAACCTGCGATAATTGATCTGCAGATCCATGCACCATCAGTCCAAGTTCCTTCGCTGCCTTTACACTCACGAGCCTGCAAGACCTTGGAGAGGGGGTGCGGGAAATGCCATAGTTGCCAGGAATAACGGAAATGGTGGGTAGTTGTCGGATATGCCGCTCTGAAAGACCAAAATATCTTTTTGCTTCTTTTGACGGAAGCACTCGTAATAATGGATTGTGACGAAGACACTCCCAGCAGCATCTCTCGCAGGTAGGAAGAAAGAGAAAGGCACCATATTCGACGCAAGAGGCGCACCGTTCTTGTCGTAAGGCAGCATGGAGCTCGGTGACAGAATGTAGATTGAGCAAGCCGGTTTTGCCTAACGCCATAAGCGTCTGCGGAGCAAAAGCGACCAGATCTCGGTACGCCCGCAGTGATTCGATGTATGAATTCCCTCGGAAAGAAACGCGAACGAAACTTGTAATTGACTGGATGTCAAGCCTGCCTAGGAGCATGTATAGAATTTCGGGTGGGAGACGATCAAGGATGCCGAGCGAGGAGACTCGTTCAGCCAGGGTTGGGGTTTTAGGCTTTTCTGCGTCTGGTATTATGATCATGGCTTCGAGGAGGTGGCGTGGACGATGGGATGCGCAAGAAATGAGCGCCTCGGGCTCAGGGGAAATATTTGGCATCTCGGTGCCGTTAGAGTATTGAGACGCGAGAATGAATTGCGGCAGGGCAGGGGAGCGCGTTAATGGAATTGTTCAGGGACTGGAGTAGGTTTAGGTAAGATTCAACCTGCCTACCCTGCATATAAAGCTCCTGGTTCCAGAGACGCTTGGCACGGTCCTCAAGCCGGATCAATAGTAACTTATTATTTTCTTATATGTTAGGCAATTAAAAAGGCTTAACACTCTTCGTTGGTATTCTTATTGAAGACTGTATTAGCTCTGCTCATATTAATTAGAGTCTGGTCCACGAAACTGAACAACAGGTCAAACCTCCCTCTTCTTTCATCCCCCCCAACGTACGTACTTCATTCCCATTTTGCTTGATCAACTCGGCTATTATTGAAAGCAATTTCTCACAGATACCCGGCTACACTTTGACTCACAACATCAACCTTTATCAACCAGAATAAATGCCAACCCTGGCGCAACGACGTGTTTGATCTAGCACTTTGTTCAGCTGCCTACCTAGTTACCTAGTGTCCTGGACATCCACCCGTCGTTCTCCCGCCCAAGCCCCGAAAACTGAGCGCAACGACGGCCATTTTCTAGTCAACCTCGGACTGTTTTTTTTTCCCGCACCTTGACCATCTTTCAATTTGTTCTATTTTCTAAGGCTCCATGTATCTGAAGCCTGGTACTAAGCGCCAGTCTTGTGACTTTTGCTTTCGGCGCAAGGTCAAGTGCGATTGGGTGTCTCGCCGATCGGAAGGCCATGCTGATTGTTCGCATTGTGCACTACGGGATATAGCTTGTACCGCAATTCCCGACAACCGTGATCGAACCAAACGTAACAAGCGCCTTGATGCCCGCTCTGCTGCTAGCCGGATCTCACCCAGTCCCGATGACGGGCATGTGGTCGATGGGGGTAATGCTACCGGCAGTACCAACGACACCAGTTTTGTCAATAACGAGACCACCTCCGCCCTACCCCAGACTCAGGTATTACCTACTGACCCAAGTTTACAATATCCGGCCGTTGAATCTGAATCTGCATGGCAAGATATCAGTTGGGATCTGGGAGCCCAGAGTATCTCGTTCCTTGACAGTGTCTTTACACACGACTATAACTTCGACAATATGCCCAAAAGTCCTCAAGTATACGCCAGCGAGGAGGTCGCAGCTGCTTCATCAAATCCCTATGAAATCCTCGAGCTTGATCCGAGCAATCTCAAAGCAGCTATCGACGCTTACTTTGACCTGGCCTCGCTCGCTATTCCGATACTGGACAGAGATGCATTCCAGGCTGACTACACTAGCCACAGAGCCAGCCCTGCCTTGGTGTATGCTATCGCATGCCGAGGATGTCCTTTCATATCGACACCGCAAAAATGGTCCGTACAGCAACAGCTGGCGAGCGAGTTCAGACGAGTATGGCTCGAGGCACGATCAGCTGGCGGGAACAAGCAATCAATCAGACTGGACGACCTCGAAGCTCTGGCTCTCATGGTTGACTTTGCCTACGAAACAACCGAGGATGTCAACGCAGCGCTCCATTCCCAGCTTGGCAGCCTTTTCTTAACACACGACAGCCTGGTCCTCATGACACTACAGTATCAGATTCTTTGTCAGGCGTCCCTGTCGGAAGACCTTTCCGCTCCTCTGCATGGGGCAGAAGGGCGAAAGAGGTTGCTTTTCTGGCACGTGTATGGCAAAGATACGTTCCGCGCCCTCGACCAAAAGTCTCCATCTCGTATCAGGGACGGCCATACTGAAATTGTCGAACAACTACCAGAGCATGAAGAGAGAACATATCTAGATGCCATACTCGCCCTGGCCATCATTGTGAAAAAGATAAACCATGAATTTCTGGGTGTTGCTGCTGGACATGTAAATGTCGGCCACCAAGATGTGATCAAGTTATACGATCAACTGGAAGAGTGGCGTAAGAAGTTGCCCCCTTTCTTGCTTTGGGACACTAAACAAGACTCCAGCCTACCGGCTGAACGCGGTACTGGGAAACTGGCCCAAGTGCGCCAGCTGCAACAGGCTATCCTTCTGTTTCTCGAACATAACTGCTGCATGCAGATCGAAAGATGTGCTTCAGAACGCGGGATAACTAACCCAATCTCACTGGAGGCGGTCATGCTGAATCACCTTATCGAATACCAAACCTTGGCAATGACGAACGATATAATAGAAGCTACTAAATGGCTTCAATTACAGAAAATATGCCAGAACACAGCTCAAGGCACTGTTGCATATCCCATGATTGACCTTTCCCCGGACATTCTGCGCGATATATGTGCAGGAACTGCTTACTGGCTGTGCAATCGCGGGAAGAAACTTTTGAATCCCGCAAGCCAAGGGGAGGCATCCCTAACGCAAGGGGCCGAAAGCTTTGCGGCAAAGGCGGCATTACTTAGAGATGCTGTGGAAACTGCAGGATCGCACAAGGATACATTATGCTTGGTCGAGAAGTTGGATGGGCAGCTCTCATCTTTGCACGAGGCGATCAAAAGTGTAACAGCGGTTGATGATTGATATTTTTATGCCCTTCATGACTCTTTAAAGCTCCCTCTTGGTGTCATTTTATTAATGTTTAATGGTTCTGCCAGGCCCTCTCATTGGCAATTGCCAATGTGGGATCTAGGAAAGGGGCAAGAGGAAAAGGCAAGGGAAAACGAGAAGCGCCAGAGATGTGATGGCTGTACAGTGTTTCACGGGGTTTGTAATAATAGAAAGTCTGTAGGTATTTACTATTCAGGGTGTGAAAGATGCTATTACTTAGTAGGTTCAAGGGCTGAGAGTTAATCGGCGTTTTTATAACCATATGAAAATATGAGCCAAGTACTGTAGTAGCAGACATAATGAATTCTCAGTCCTTTGTCTGCACATAAGACATGCTATAGTTCCCGGCACAAATAGGCTTTCCTGAGTTGGGCTTCCGGGCCCTCAGCCACAACTCAGGGTGAAAGATGGTCAGGGTAACAGTCATGATTATCATCGGTACGCTGTCCAGTGCAAAGAACACGCCTTCCATTGACGCGAGCGGGCCGTTGAAACCTCCGCTCAACTCTGCGCATCGCCAGCATGAGCGAACAAAGAGACAGATGGAGGCTACCGCTAGACCTGCAAACCACACTCATTAGTCATTGAAATTGCACCATAACAGGATATTCTCACCTATAACGTAAAGATGCCTCTTCTCTTGAAGAATGTCATGCCAAGCACGACGGTAAATGGCCCAGAGTGCGAGACAAAAGATGGCTGTGAACAGGACCTGAACAGCTAAGCCGGTGATCATGAGGTTTACACCGATTGGATTCTCGGCGAATATAGCCGCAAGAGAGCCACCGCACCCGATGAAGCAAAGACATATGAAATCGCCGAGGATAAATAGGGACGCGAAAAGGCGAGGGCTGATGAGCGTGAACCGAGATGATGAGTAGCGTTGCTGTAGTGTGCTGATGTTGAGATAGAGGGCAGATGATAGAAATGTCGGGCCAAGTGTGAGGCCGATGATATACCTGCTCATATCCATTAGAACTCATTCTCATAAGAACAATAACAAAGAGGTGAGATAGAGTGTACATGATGTATCCGTCCTTATTATCTCGATTATGTGAGAGCTGAACCTTTCCACAATATCCGATAAGTTCCAATAGAATACCGCAGACCATCCCAATGGAGTACCCATAGAAACGCCAGAAGCGAATGGCGATCAAGACATGTAGAAGAAGGAAAATAGAGTAGAAAGAGAGAAAAATTGCATTGGGGGCCAGAAGCGGCGAGAAATCTGTAGCTGCGATCCCGTTGGGTTGTGATGTAGTTGTGTTCATGGTTATACACGCAGGAAGAGCAATTGACGAAACCTTTCAAGCTGTGTTAAGGAAAGAGATTAAGAGACTGGAGGCATTATGGTCTTGGACTGAGAGTTAACGTGTAATAAGAGAGTCTGTTATATGTAGATTAGGTGGGACATGAAGAGGGCCAATTTGCTTGCGCGTTGTCCGCTGAACCTCCTTTAAACACCCGCTCGCCAACAGGTATGTAAGCAAGATGTCATATATCCCGTTGGATTTCCTATTCCCCGCGATAGAGTTTGGTTCCCCTAGCGTGGTAAACTAATTCATTGAGTATCCTCGCCGCTCCACTGGTATTCGTAAGTTCGACTTGCTCGGCCCCGCTGTCAAGTTGTCTTGTCTGATATTCTCGTGCGTAAAAGTTCTGTTTGATGACCGCTGAGCCTCCCTGACTAGAGACCACTTGAGACAAATCGCAACGCGGGTCCTGAGAATACGAACATCCAATCTTATCATTCTAAAACCAAGTGAAACGACAGAATAAGGCTGGGCTAGGTTTTCTAGGTTTTCTAGGTTTTCTCGGCTGATTTAAGCTCTCAGACACAAACAGCAACCTCGAACAACGCATCTATCGATGGGAGCAGTATCAGGGAGCAAGAAGGCTTCAGATGATAAATCCTAGATCTGCTATTTGCAGTTGAGACTTGTGACCAAGAGCCTAAATCAGCACAGAGAAACTAGATGTAAGCTAGGGTGCTGAAAGAAACTAGTATAAGGTCTAACTTGGCTATACTAAGTTTATCTCAGTCTTCTTATCACATAGTAAAGGGATCGCAAGTCTTCTTGCCTTCTCTTGGTAACCAAGGCTTAACGTGCCAGATCCCCTCTTCACACTATCGTCAACTACCACGGGGGCACCAATCAACGCCGTACCCTTTCAAGCCGGGTGTCAAAGGCGCTTATGGTGATACCCTGAGAAGTGCCGTCCGCTGAAATATCGATGACAAACTCGTCGACAGACACCCCTCCGTAAGTGACTGAATCAACGCTAAACCAGCTAGCACAGTAAGAACTGGACGGCGAGGTGGCGTCAATGATTTCGTAGACTGCCCGCCAACTCTGGAGCTTAGTCTTTCCGTCTGCTTGCGTGTTCAGCCCCGTCGGGTACAATCTCATGCTGACGTTTCCTGACCCTGTCGACGACCCTGAGACTATCAGGCGGATCGGGTCAAACATGTCACGGCCATCGACATACCAAGAGGCAACGCCCAGTCCTGGTAGACTGTCCTGCACAGTTATAGTCATGCCATTTCTTGCGTCTCCGTAGTGGCCACTGTAACTTTGCCTTGCTTGTCGCTTAGCAGCCTTCTCCAAAGCAGGAACTAGCTTCGAAACAATCGCAGCTGGAATCTTGCTCACAACTCCCGGAGCGTCGGCTCCCGCGGCAAGAACAGTAAATCCGACGCCCCAATCAGGTAGCAAAGCCATCAGACTACTGTACATCCCCAACTGGCCACCCTTGGTATACATCCAGTTGGCTCTGTTGATGGTGGAAGGAACGCGAGCAATCTCCCATGGCGCACCGACTGCAACCTGTGGATCGGCAGTAAAACTAAGGGGCTTCATCCATCGTCGGGTTTGGGAGGGCGACAACATCTCATACGTCAAGATTGACTGCCCTATCCTGCGAAGGTCCGCGATCGACGAATAAATTCCACCGGCTGGTCCTGCATCGCGGGTATCGACATCATACCAAGACCTGCTAGGGCTATCTGGTATGATAGACGAATTGGTGTTGGCTGGCTTAGTATAGCTCGTGGAATTTAAGCCGAGAGGGAGGATAAGTTGACGTGATAGAACATCAGGATACGCTGTTCCAGTTATATTCTCAAGCGCATAAGCCATGACTTGGTAGCCAATGTTGGAGTATATAGGTGTTGAAAAGGCCGCTTCGACTGGGTGACGGGTCCGTATGGCGTCAAAGAAGGCTATCGATAAGTGTCAGTACTGTGTGAGACAATGAACTAAAGTCATGAGAGAAACACACCGGTGCGGTTGCAGGGATACAAGACCCTTTTCCCACAGTAGGCGAAATCTACTGCCCGGACTGGCGGAAGTCCCAACCGTTGTAGTTGGCGGTCCGCCGAAGCAGGGCTCGGAAAGTCTCGTGGTATGCCAGCCATGTGCGATGCAAGCGCGCCGATAGTTATGGCGTCCCAGTCCACATATTGGAGAGCAGAGGCTGGCTCATTACTAGAGTCCCGGAGATTGGCAGAAAACTCTGCTAGTTCAGGCACGTAACGCGTGACGGGCTGGTTAAAAGACACATCCCCGACCTCTAGTAGGTAGACATAAGCTGTGAGCAGTTTGGAAATGCTGCCTATGCGATACACTGTCGTGTCATTGACAGCTTTGACGCCGTGTCTATGGTTTTGTAGGGTTGGAGCTGAGTGATGGTAGCTGAAAAGGGGTTGTTTGTCAGCCGCTGGATAGATGTCGATGGAGAAAGAGGTGTTCTGAAGGTCGATCTCGAGGCTTGGTACAAGTTGCAGAATCTCTGACAGGGCATCTCTGATGGAAATATCATCACTCAGCGCTGTTGGAATGGGTAGATATGGTCCAAAGAGGGGACATGGGCTCAGAGCCTGTACTGGTACTATGATGAGGCCCAAGAGAGCTGCTGATGCAGCCGTTCCTAGAATATCGATGCGCATTTTGGATATACCTATACAGATCGCGGTGGTATTTTAAAGCCTCTACATTCATTGAATTCCATTTCAGACTGAGCGAAGAGCCTTTTTTATATACAGCTAGTACCGCCGTGGTAATTACCTTGAACCTGGAGAACAGCTGGATTGCTGAGGGAAGCTGAACCTTCATTTACAACCGTCCATATGCCGTTTAGAGACTTGGACTTATCTACCGTTTAACGTCCGTTTATTTGCCGTCGGACCTTTTTAATCTGCTAGTCTGGGGTGCGGTATCCGAGCTCAGCACTAGACTGGAATGCTTATGGCCAAAGTCGGCAGAAACCGTGCTGTAGATCACACTCCCAGGCTGATAGCGTTAACTACAGAAGGCCAAATTGTCAGATTAGGAGAATGAAATGATCGCTTGTATCTAGGTAAAACCTCGGCAAGATGTCGGAAGTTAAGGCATTTAGATATATAATTTCCCCTCTTCTAGAAGAAAGATAATATATAAGCTTTCTAATAATTAAAAGTCTTATTTATAAGAAAAACTACTATAAGTATAATTAAGAAAGAAAGCCTAGTACTTATTAAAGATATTTAGAATAATAACTAATTAGACGATTAGGCTTAAATTTAGTAATAAGTAGATTAGCTAGTATAAGGCCCTAAAGGTTAAATTAAAGAATAAGGATTTATAGGCCTATATTAACCTAACGGTATTTAATAAGCCTACCCTTAAGGTAGTTATATCTATATCCCCTAATATATTAGCAGTAAGATAGTAAAGTACTATAGCTACTTAAGTGGTAATTACTATAAAAGTATTATCTTCCTTAATATAAAAAATAGCTATATAGAAAGTTAATCTTTTAGTTATTAAACTAAATAGAAATTATACTAAATATAAAATATAGACTTAATAAATACTATATCTTATAAAGAAAGATTACTAAATAGTTACTATAATAAAGGCAATATATAAAATATATCTAAAGAACTATAAAGACTTAAAGAGAAGGATATTTATTATTTAAGATTAAGTACTAAATATAGTAAATAAAGGGATTATAAGGTACTATTTTTTAGAAAATAATACTTTAGTAAAATAGGTTTAATCTCTCTATAATAAGTTCTCCTTAATATAAATAAAGCAGAAGTAGGAGGCTTACTAAATATATAGAGAAGTCTTAATAAAACCTATATGCTATAAATATATAACCTATAAAGAAGTAAGTAATTAGCTTAAGTAATAGAAGACTTTAATTAATAAAGCCTAAAATATAGGCCTATAAAAGGCTAAAGAGGCAGATTAGTAGTTTTCTAATCTTATTATAGCTTTAAGGTTAACCCTATTAGAGTTATAGGCAAATGCCTATAGTATTACCTAAATAAATTATATTTAGTCTAATACCTTATCTATTAGTATAATAGCAGTAGATATTTGGCTAGTATTAGTATTATAGCCAGATATATAAAGAGCTAAAGTAAGCTATAAAGCCTTTTTAATTAAATAAAAGGAAGAGGCTAGAAAAGACTAAAATACCTTAAGGAAGCCTAGATAAAAGGAGTAAAAAGGAAAGAAATATTTTTACTAAAGACTTAATAAAGATAAGGCAGGAAGATATAAAGTATATAGATTAAAGTATATCCTATTAAACTGCTTTTATACTTTTCCTAAAAAGGCCTATATTAGGTTTAAACTAATATAGGCTCTTGCCAATTAGATATAGAGAAGGATAAAAGAAAATAAGGAAGGTATAGCTAATTAAGTTAAAAAGCTAAAACTAAAAGGATTAGCCTAACTATATCTAGTTAGCTTTACTTAACTAAATGCAGGCCTAATAGTAGCTAACTGTTACCCCCTAAATAAAAGTATATTATTAAATTTAGAAGTAATTATATATATATTTAGGAATATAAAGTAAATAAAAAACCTTAAGGCAGTAGCCCTTAAGGACTTCTTTTAGTTAAAAGTAATATAGGTCTTAATAAAGAGATATAATAAAGTGTAAATTAAACTTAAATTAAGTAACAGTATGCTAAGAATACTGTAATTCTATAATATAGCCTTATGCACTATATTAGCTATAAACTTAATATTATTTACTAAGCTAAAAAAATAAGGAATTTAGTAAGATATAAGTCTAAGAAATAATTATCTATAGCATTTAGATAGAAGTAAACTTAATAAGGTCTTAGAGATTAAAGGGCAATAAATACTTAAATATAAGTATTTTCCTTAAGACCTAAAACTAATATAAGCTAGATTAGCAGTAAATATACTTTCTATCCCTCTAAAATGGTATATATATATAATATAAACTAAAAGAAAGCCATTAAGAAGTAATACCTTAATATAGTACCTAAAGTTAGGCCACTTAGGGCTAAAGGCTTTTTAATGCCTAGCTATATCTATAAGAGGAATATAAATAAAGTTAGAGATTTTAATAGGAATACAGTAAATAATTATAGTTAACTGTAATATATATAGAGTAGTAAAAGCTTACTAATTAATATACTATACTCCTTAAGAGTTAATTTAAGTTATAAGTCTAAGAGATTAAATAGCTATAGACTTCTACCTTATATTATTAAGATATATAGGCTATAGTTTAATATAGATATTTATAGATAGAGTATTAAGGTTTACCTAAAATTATTATATAACTAATTAGATAACCCTTACTATCCTTTTAGTGCTAAAAGGCTTTTTAAATATAATAGAAGTATAGTACTTTAAGAAAGTAAAGGTAATTAAATGTAATAATAAAATTATAATAACCTACCTATAAGTATATATTAAGATAGTTTAGTAAGGAATATAATATAAACTATTTACTTTAAATATATAGGCTTAAAATAGTAATATAAAAAGAGTAACTGCAGTTATTATTTAGAAAAGCAGGGCAATAAAGGCAGGTATAAAAATTCTAAAATACCTCTAGCTTAAATTAATAAAGGCAGCTACCTATCTCTATAACTGTATACTATTAATTTAGAGATAGTATAAGTTACTATATAAGATATTCTATTTAAAGTATATAATTAAGTAATTAGTAAAACTAGACCTATTATACCTTAGAGTATATAGATATAAAGTGTTTATATTAATAAAGGATATATAACTATAATATAATAGATTATATTATTAAACCCCTAAAGGGTAGATTAAATACCTAATAGGATATATATTAAGTAATTCCTATAGGATTTAGAACCTATTAAATAAGGAGGTATTCTTAATGCAGGATATTACCTTTAATAAATATTAATACTTTAATAGAAATATAGCAACCCTTTAAGATAACCTATAGGCCAAAGACCTAGCGGCAATAGAGAAATAAATTAAGGAATTAATTTTATTTTAGTAAACTTAGCCTAATTTATAGCAGATATATCTAGTAAATAAAGAACTAAATAAAATTACTAATAAAAATATAGAATTTATAAGCCCTAAAGCCAATAACTTAATAAAAATAGGTAAGGAATTAAAACTATATATCTAGTTTAGATTTAAGCTATTATTAATATCCCTAAAATTACCCCTATTAGGTTTCTTTTATATAATAGAAAATAACCTAAAGGTAAAAAGAGATAGTAAGCCAGTAAGTAAAACCCTTACTAAAATATAAGTAAGAAATTATATTCTATTTAATATAGCATTTCTAGCAGAGATATTATAGTATAAAATATATATAGGCACCTAATAAAAGACTTAAGGTTATAAAAGTTAAGAGAGTCTAGCTAGCTTTAAGAACTTACTAGAAAGAGAGAGCTTACTTTAGCCTCTAAACTAATCCAGTGCAGAAAAGCAGGAGGCCTAAAGGGATAGAATAAGCTCTATATTAAGCAAGGAAAAGAGGCTTTATATCAGTATATATTAAAAGCTCCTAAAGAGGCTCCCTAGCTTATATATTAATATAAAGAGTTATCTATACTGAAATATAATCTAAAAGGCAAAAGAAGCTTATTTAGAGAGCTATAAACTCTCTTAATTATAGATAGAAGTAGCTAAAACTATAGTAAAAAGTTATTAAATACTTAAATATTATTAAATATATATCTATAAGTTAAATAAATATAAAAGATTCTTAAAAATTAAGGTAAGATTAATAATTTAAAGAAACTAATAGGTAAAGGATAGCTAAGATATATATATAGCTATACTGGCTAAAATATCTTTTAAGGTTTTAATAGTAATTATAACTAGATTTAACTATAAGATACTTTAATATAATATAGTTAATATATTTATATAATTAATATTAAATAAAGATATATATATAAAAATACTAATAGGTTATTAAAAACCTAATATAATCCTTAAGTTATAAAAGGCATTATATAGACTTTAAAGGTTATCTCTTTTATAGTAAAAATACTTTAAGAAAGGTTTATTATATATAGGATTTTACTAAATACTTAGCAAGAACTATTATTAGGTTTAAGGCAATATAGTATTTTTCTTCTATATAGATAACTGCATTCTCTATTACCTAAAGGAATAAAAAGAAAAGGCAAAAGATTTAATAAAGAAGTTATAAGAGATATATTATATTAAAGGAGGCAAGACTTTATAATAGTTCTTAGGTATTAAGGTTATAAGGGATAGACTAAACTATTACTTATAGCTCTCTTAAGTTATATATATTAATAAAATATAATAATTACTTCTAGACCCCCTATTAAGATATAAAGCAGTTATCTTAATAGCATAAAAAGAGTTATTATTATATACTAAATTATTAAGCCTAAAAAGTATAAATAGTTACTAATAAAAAGTAGGTATTATTATATATACTGTAATAATAACTTATTTAAATATTGCCTTTATAGCTAGCCAATTAGTAAAATTTAACTAAAACCTAAAACTATAATATTATAAAGCAGTAAATAGAGTACTATAGTATCTTACCTAAACTAAAGACTTAGCCCTTTAATTTAAAAGTAATAATAACTCTTTAATTAATAGGTTATTAGTAGCCTTAAATATAAGCTTTATCGATAACTTAATAGACTATTAAAGCTTATAGGCCTTTACTATATAACTATTTAGAGGAGTAATAAGCTAGTAAGTAAATAAGTAAGATACTATAACTATATCTACTATTAAGGCGGAATTACTTGCCTTATTATAAGTAGCTAAAGAGGCTATCTTTATAAGCCGGCTTATATCCTTATTATAAGTTAATCTAGAAAATAAGATCCCTTAGTAAGGCCTTACTAAGCCACTAAAGGTAACTATTTAATATAATAACTTATAAACTATTTAATTAGTTAAGGAGGAATTAGTTAAGCTATATATAAAGTTATAATATATATAGATCTATAACTATTAGCTAAAATAAGAAGTAGTAAATAGGATAGTAAATATAATATATACTTTATTAATTTAGCTAATAGCTAATAGCCTAACTAAAAACCTTATTAATAAGAAATTCTAAAATTTTCTTAAGTAATTAAGGCTTACTAAAATTATAGCAATTAAATAGTAAATAGAAATTATTTTAAATTAGGTTATATAATAGAATAAATACCTAAAAGATTTAATTTAAATTTATTACTTTTAAAAACCACTAAAGTATAAAAGGGGCAAAGCCTTAATAAACGCTTATATAATTAATACTAACTATATAATAAAGACCAAAGAACTAAAAAACCCCTAGCTAAATTACTTAAAGATATAGAAAGGCTTAGTGGTGCCTTAGTAATAAGCAGGAGTAGACTGGCTAGGATAACTAATAGAAGTAATGCCAGTAAAAGCAACTAAAACGTTAGGAATAGAGTTATCTAAATACTTATTAAGTAAAGTATAAAAAGCTAGCTTAGCTTTAAATATAGATAGGAGGTTATTGCAGGTCCCCTTGCCCTTAATAGGGATATCCTTATAGGTATTTAGGCAAAGAATTACTAAATAAAGGCAGGTTATAGCAGAGATATTATAGGCATAAAGAGGCATTATAGAGGTAACTTAAGTAAATACTTCCTTAAAAGTAAGTTTAATATTACCCTAGAAATAGGTTAATTAAGAAATTAAAGAAGCCTTAATAAAAAATATATAGAAATAAGATACTAAAGTGCCTAAAGGTCCTAAAGGGATATAATATCTTAAGACTAAATTATAGTAGTTAAAGTGCTGCTATTACTAAAGGTAGGGTTATATATATAATTAGTAATTACTTATTAAGCTATACTATAAGACTTAATTATAGTATAGGCCTGCTAGACCTAAGTAGGATTAAGTTCCTTATTAGTAAAACAATCCTAAAGGCGCTTAATTGCTAGGTAGTAAGCCTAAATTATACTAAAGTATTTATAAGAAACTGGTAAAATGTTAATAAAAATCTAATAATTAAGATAAAGAAAATATATATAGAGCTACACTTCTTTTAGTTATTAGTATAGAAAATATAATACTTTAGTAAGGGGCCGGTATAGTATTAAAGAGAAAGATTATAGTAAATATTATAGATATAATAAAAATATAAAATCTTACCAAAAGACTGGTTAATTAGCTAAACCTCTAGATTATAGATAAACTTTTAAAAAACATTTATATAGAAGTTAATATAAGATATAGTAATAAAAATAGCAGAAATTACAATTAAAGAATTTAATAAAGGGTAGATAAGATATTAGCAAGATTTTACTAAAGACTAATAATTTTAGCTAGTAGAAAAATAAAAATGCCAAACCTAATTACCAGAATAATATATATATAGACCACCCTATAACATTTTACTAATATCTTATTAAAGTAATATAATATAATACTTAAATCTTTAAGACTAGCGTATTACTATTAGAATTATTATATACTAAAGAGGGGTATTAGATTAGGAGAATGAAATAATTGCTTATATTTAGGTAAAACCTTAGCAAGATGTTAGAAGTTAAGGCATTTAGATATATAATTTCCCCTCTTCTAGAAGAAAGACAATACATAAGCTTTTTAACACAAATCGACATCTATACTAAAATTCATCTTAAGGGATTTTTTTTACTCTATCCACCTTAATATAGCACTAAAGGCCCCTTTAGGCTTTTAGGCAATATAATATTATTATATTAAATATTATTGCTATAATATAGCACTATAGACTAAAGCCTATATTAAAGGCTATAGCCCTCTCTCTTATATATATCTATATAAGCCTATAGTATACTATTTAAAGCTAAACTATTTACTTTTACTTTTATTATTATAAATTATACTAAATTCTGCCTTAAAACTGGCTATAGCTATAATAAACTTTATATAGAATTAAAGGCCCTTAAAGAAGTTAGTTTTTACCTATTCTATTAATAACCACTTATTAAAGCTATTAAGGTTATTAACCTTACTATAAGTAGCCTTTTTAGGCCTAATTTAATAATAATTTAAACTAAATAAATATAACTAATCTCTATTATATATATTAATACTATTAATATAGCTATTAAGAGCCAGCAGTATAATATTATAGTAATAAGCTATAAAAGTATAATTACTATTAAACTAAAGGCTATATTTTATATTACTTTAAGATACCTTAAGGAAGTTATTTTAGGCATTTTTATACTAAAGTATAATAAAGGAGTTAAAAGTAAAAATATTAAAAGTAAAATTATAGCCCTATTAAGCTTTATATTTTTATTTTATAATAAAATAGTTTATTTTATTATATTAAGCTACTATAAAGAGTTCTTATTAATAAAGTAAAAGCTTATTAATAGCTATATTATTAATATATATTTAAATAGACCTATTATATATAAAAATACTATTTATAAGACCTTATAGTTAAAGGACTTTTTTAAGGCAATAAGTATTATACTCCCTATAAAGGCTAAAGCTTTAGTTTCCTTTATATTTTTATATTTTAATATATAAAATAATTTAAAAAACAGTAATACCCTATAGCCTAATAAGCAGGCAATTAAGTAGGCAGAAACTAAAATACCTGCTTTAAAGTATATAATAAAGATTAAAAGGGAGATAAAAAATAAAAAAAACCTATATAAAATAAAAAAAAGGAGAATAATATTAAAGCTAAAATTAAGGTTAAGGTTAAAGCTAAGAAAATAAAAGGTAAAAAAAGAGATAATATAAAGATTTAAATATATTTAAGGTATTTCTTTAATTTATAATATTAAATAAGGATTAAAAAGGTAAGAAAGATAAAGAAAAATAAAATTAAAAAAAAGCTAAAAGGCACCCTTTATAATTAAAGGCCCTGCTATAGAGATTTAAAAAATAGTATAAGGCTAGCTCTTAACCCTATAATTAATCTTATCTTAATTAATATTACCTTAAGTCTCTTAATTAAGTAGCTATATATTAATATTATATACAGCTAAATAAGACTATATATAATTAATCCTATCTATAGGTATTTCTAAAAGACTAATAGCTAGCTATTTAATACCAAATCACCTTTAGTCATAAGGTAATAGTATTCAAAGAGGTATGCAGGTTTATTTAAAGGTAGGCCGTAGTGTTATTAGGATAACATTAAGGCCTGGATTAACTATTATCCCGCTAGTTAGGATTCTTATATATTATATAGCCAGCCTTAAAAAGACCTTTCTAGCTGTCCTTAACTTTATTAGATAACTCTAAATAATACAATTCTATAATTAATTAATCCATTTAAGCAAGCTTTACTGGAATTTACTTTTTCTAACTGCTTTTTTATAGTAATTTATTATTAAACTGCTTTAAATACTTCTTATAGAATAACTCTATTAGTTCTTTATTTATATTAGCAGTCTTTACCTACTAATTATATTTAAGACCTTAGCCTTTCTATTATATAAGAAATCCTTTAAAGGGTATAGTATTTCTTTTTTATCTTTATACCTTCTATTTAATAATAAAGTTAACTTTATAGTAATTTTTATTAACTGGTTTGCCCTCTATAGGACTAGGTTACTTATTAATATAGTTATTAATATAAATAAAAATAAAATACTTAATAGAGATTACTAAATATATTTTCTACTACTTTAAAATTTCTAGTTTATAGGCTAAATTATTAATAATTTATTTAATAAGAAAAAGACCTATTTTTTATTAAAACTACTTTTTAAAAGGTTTGCTAGAAAGATAATATCTATTATAAAGTTATAAATATACCTAATTTCCCTATTTTAAGGTAATAAGGTAATACTTATTATTATATTAATACTTTCCTTTTATTACTATAAAATCTATTACTAGTTATACTTCTTTATAAGTAACTTCTTAAAAATAAAAAAGATTTATAATATCCTCTATAGGCATTACTATATTAAAAGCACTTATAGGTTTAAAGCTATAAATAAATTTATATATATTTATTTTAGTTTCTATATTATAAGCTCTATTAAGATTCTATTAAAGTGCTAGAAAAATATAGGACCAGTTAGAGAGAGGATACTTAATATAATAAAAGTATAATATAACTTCTACTATCTGGTTTTTCTATTTAAATAAACTGTCTACTTTAGGATAATATGCAGTAGTTATTATAAGCTTATAGCTAAATACCTTCTATAGCTTTTACTAGAATATAGAAGTAAACTTCCTATTACAATTAGAGATAATTACCTTAAGGATACCTTAGTTAGTAAGAAGTAGCTATCTTAATAATATAATTACTTAATCCTTAGCAGTATATATAAAGTATTTAAGTATAAAAAGATATTATTTACTTACTATATAAGTGACTGTTATAAGCTAATTATAGAGATTAAATCTTAAGATAGTTTATAGACTCTTAATAAAAGGGACTGGCAGAAGATTAATAATAAAGTTAATTATAATTATATATATTAATATAATAGGAAGATAAATTGGCATATAGTTACTAATTCTTTACTAATAATCTATCTATCCTAAATAATATATCTTATATTTATAAATATACTTATAAATTCTTATAGTTAGGTTATAAATTAATAATCCTAATAGTTCTTTTATTATTCTCTTTATATTAAAGTAATATTAATTATTATATACTATTTTTAGGATTTTATTAATTATAGTATATAGAATATAGAGTTAAAGATATCTATTAGTTTACTTATAATATAGTAATCTATCTTTTAAAGTAAAAGGTATACTGCACTTTAAAGTAAAAATAGTATCTTTACTATTTAGTCAGTTAGTATTAACTGGCTTATTATCTGCTTTAAGAATTATCTTAAGAATAGGTAGATACTTAATATTATTAATATATCCTTAAATAAATTTATCTCTTATCTCTTAAGATATTAGCAATTTTATACCTATATATATATTATTAAGTGTAATATAGTTAAAGTAAAATCTCTTAATATTCTTATTAGTTTCTAAAGCTTTAAAATAACTAAAAGCATTAAGAATAAAGTTCTTTTTTTTAGAAATATAAAAGATATATAGATTATACTTTAAGAGGTAAATAGAAGTATTAATAAGATATTAATTAGCTCTATTAGTGCTAATTATATTAAAAGTTATCTTTTTTATAATTTACTTTATTACTAAATAATCTATAAAGACTATAAGTAATCCCTTTAATAATTTAATATATGCCTTAAGTCGCTTTATTGCCTAAATAAGTGCTACTATTTCTAGCTCTATAGGTCTATATTAAGTCTTAGCTCTAAATAGAGTTTAGCTAATAAAGCAGATAGGTATAATTATATTAAATAGAATTTATATCTCCTCCTTTTAAATATATCTATCTTTAATATAGTAGAGAATAGCTTTAAATCCTCTTTAAATGCTGGTATTTAATTAAAAAAAAAGATACTTTTTAGGATTAAAATAAACTAATCCTTAATTAGATATAATCTGCTTTTAAATTATCTAAAAGGCAATCTTTTTTATTAAAGTAAGATTATAGTATATATTTTTAATATATAACTTTCTTTTGCCTCTATTTCTATTAATAATTTTATTAGTTTTTCTTTTTTTTACTAATAGTATAACCTTATATTTCTATAAAGGCTTTATAATCTTAATGTAATAGGGAATAAGATATTAAATATATTTAGTAGCCCTAATATATTACTTAAAAGTAGCAAGCTACTATAGAAACTTTAGTTTAATAAAGGCTATAACTCTTTTTGCCGTTATAGAGAGACTAAAGGCATTAATATAAAATCCTAATACTTAAGCACTTAAATAACTAATCTAGCTCTTTATTAAAGAGATAGATAAGTTCTTTAAGATAAATAGTCTAAATAGAGTATTTATATATTAAGTATACTTAGCAGTAAACTTTAAGAAGATTATAATATTATTAATAAAGGCATAATAGAAACTTTAATATAGATATAAAAGCCTATCTATATAGCGTTAAGTATATACTAGCAAATTATAAAAGCCTATTAAAGTAATAATAGACCTTTTTAAGCCTTTATAACTTATAATTATAAATCTATTTTAATACTTTAGTGCTATTTTAAATTAAAAAAAGAATAATAAGGCATTAATCGCTAAGATATATATTACTCCTTTTAATATAGTAATAATATCTTCTTATCTTAATAATAGATAGCTATTAGGAATTATTATTTTATTTAGTACTTTTAAATTAACTATAGCTTTCCCTTTAGGTTTACTATTAATAATTCTCTAAATAATAAATACAGAAGTGGTAAAGGGTATAGGCTTTATAACCTATTCTATCTGCTTCTAATTATAAAGTCTATTAAAGATTTAATTAATAAGATTGCAATTCTTAAGTCTATAGGCATAAGGTCTTTAAGAGACTCTCTATTTATACTAGTTATTTATAAGAGGTATAGTTATTAGCTTATCTTTAAGTATATAAATAAGTCTTAAGTTAATCTATAAAGTAATATACTTAATATAAAGGTCTTAAGCTTATTATATAAAGCCAGATTTATTATTATAGATATAAATTCTATTTTAAGTTATAATTTTAGGAAGATTAGGTTATTTCTATATATATACTTAATATAGGATATAAGGTATTATTAATATTAATTCTAAAACCGTTACCTCTAGCTCCCTAATAAGAGAGAGGGCTAAGCCAGTTATTACTAAGGCAGCTAGTTAGTTATTAAGAAGTTCTATAACCTTTAATAGCAGTTACTTTTTTTTATTTTTCTTCTATTATTTATATAGTAATTCTGCTTTCTTAATATCTTTAAGGATAGCGCTTTTTATATTTTATATTGCATTTATAGTAATATACTTATTATCTATCCTAGAAATAGAGACTTAAGGAGTATTTATAGCTTAAGGGATAATCTCTTTAGTTACTATAGCGCTAATTTCTAGTATAAGATCGATTTCTAATAAGATCTTAATATTTATAATATTTATAGTACCCCCTAATATCCTTATAGTTACTATACTAGCTGTTGCCAGTAAGGTAAGGGCAGTAGCCTTTTATATACTAGAAAAGTATATTTTATCTTTTTTATATTTCTTAATATTTTCTAGCTTTTATTTTCTCTAAAAGGTAATATTCTTATTAGAATTATTAATAATTACTATACTAGAAGTTATATTTAAGTTAATAAGTATATTAAAGGCTTTTATAATATAGCTATTAAATATAAATATTTTTCCCTTAAGGACTTCCTTTTATAATACTAAAATAAAATATATCTATCTAGCAGGTACTATTATTAGTTATATTATAATAATATAATAGCTAACTTAATAAAAGAGCTAAGAGATAGTAAATAGGATATAAAAGTCTTTAAGACTTATATAATAAAGATATCTATCTATTATTATAATATTAATACTATAAAGAGCTATCTATCTATTTTTAAGTAATACTTTTAAAGAGAATAATAGCATTCTATTTTAAACCTAAGCACTATAAGTATATTCTATAAGCCTAGTATTTATATTATTCTTATTAAGACTATTAATATAAAAGGTAAAGGTTACCTATTTAATATAAGGCTTTTTAACTTTATTGTTAACTTCTTAGATAAAGATAGGTGTCTTTTGTTTAATAGTATAATCTAAAGTTTAAAGCTATTTTCTAAAGATAATAGGTTTCCTGCAATCTATATTAGTATAGATAGAAACTATCTCTCTTTCTAGAGAGCTTATTATATTAAATTTAAGATATATATAATTACTATTAACTTTATAGACCTATAGTTAATAATAAGTATATATTAATGTCTTATTTGCAGATATAATTGTTATCTTATTAACCTAAAGAGCATTTCTAGACTTAAATGCTATTATTATTTAAAATATATAACCGATCTTAAGATATTAATAAAGCCTATTTTAAGATAGGAAATCCTGGCAATAATAATTATACTGTTTAGACTTAATAGGTGCCTACTTTCTAGCTAACTAAGCTAGTTTAATATAGGTTTTAGTAAGGCTATATTCCTAAAAAATGGCTTAAGATAGGAAGGATTGCTAATAGATACTGCAAAATAGCCCCTTTTAACTATTAAGATAAGATATATTTTTAATTATATAAGTTAAATATACCTCTTTAAAGGATATAAATTGCAATAAGTAAATACTCTTGCTATTACTATTAGTATTAACTTTATCTAGCTTAAGTTTATCTTCTTTTTCTATAATAGGATATTTCCATTCTTAATAGACCTTTTTTTCCTTTTTAATATCCTTATACATATAGTTATTATCTTATAAATAAGTATATTAATTATAATTGCTATTATAATAGCGCTTACTATATTTATTATTACTCTTTCTGGCATTTATATATAACTGCAATAGTCTATTACTTTAGTATTAATTATTTTATTTTAATTAATTATAGTTATTACATTATTATAAGTTAAAGGACTTATTATAAAAGTATTAATTAGATTAACTTCCTTTATTATAGCTTAAAGAATAGCTAGATTTATATTATTAATTATTTCTATCTTTTTAATTATTAAAGCAATAGAATTATTTAATTATAGTTTAGCGCTACTTATACTGTTTAATAAAGCTTATTAGTAATGTATTTTTACTAAAATATATAAGAAATTATTAAATTTTAATATTAATTTTATTAAATAGTATTATAATAATAGTACTATTTTATATATATTTAATCTACTTAATAAGACTGGCCTTTTATTAAGTCTATTAGGTAAGTATAATCTTATATATAGTAACTTTAGGAGTATAGTATAAGGAGTAAAGTTTATTTAAAATATCTATATCTAAATACTTAAACTGTTTAGTAAGCTTATAACTAAACTTAATAATAGGAAGGTTAAGAAGTTAATTATAACTAGGACTATTTAACTTAGATATAAGCTAAGCACTTACTTTACTAAACAGTATCTTAATATAGTAATCTGTAAGACTATATTTACTAAATCGCTTAAATACTAAAAGGTACTTATAGAATATAAAGATATCTATATAAATAGTTTTACCTAAGGAGATAGTAATAAGTCCTTAATTATCCTTATTATTTAGATTATTTAGATTAAAGATATTAAGTATCTCCTTTTAGATTTTTTTACTTAAATTGCCTGTAAATTAGGTAGTATTTACTATCGCTCCTTAATGTCATTAAGAGGTGCTATTATTATTAAATCCTTTTAATATATTATCTTAAGGAATAGGAACTTATAGCATAAAAGCTAGAGTAAAAAGTATATTATTTAGTTATTATATTATAATTAGTTTTGCTTAATTTTAATTATTAAATTAATATAATTTATATACCTTAATATATTCTTCTTGCTATTATAAAAAATACTTAAAATAAGAGATATAAGCTTAAGGTAATACTACCAGTCTATTAGCTATTAACGATTTAAAGATTTATTAAGATAGTATTTAATATATTATATTTATAGTATTTAAGTTTTAAATAGTAAAGGTATTAGCTACCTTAATATAGTAATACTTTTTTATTATTTAATAGAAGTATACTCTTTATACTAGAATTCTTTAATATTATTTAATTTATTAAATAATATCTTCTTTTACTTTATAAAGATTATAGAGGATTAATTATTATTTATATTATTATAATTATAGAGCTTTAAATCTATCTTTATTATTATTACTAAACTTATTATTATAAGCAGGTTAAGTATTACTATACCCTTAAGGTTATTATAATAAGAATAAAGGTAATATATTATAACGTTAATTATCCTTAAAGTTATTAAAATACTCCTTTTATTATTATAGTTAAGAGTTTATTATTACATTATATCCTTAGCCTATAGGGTTATTAAGATTATTACTATAATTAGATTAAGCTATTATAGTAAAAATGCAGTTATAATAGCCTTTAAAAAGACTTAAGTATATAGAGCTATAAAAAGGCAATACTAAATAATATATTAATTAAGGGTATATAGTAATTATATTAAAAGATATATAACCTATAGTTATATTAATTACTTTAAGTAATATAGAAATATAATATACTAAAAGATAGTAGTCTAATAGGATAGTAGCTCTTTTCTATTTAATAACTATAAGGGGTTACTGCCCTATACTAAATACTATACTGCTTATTTAAGCTATTTTATATCTCCTGGCCTTGGTTTTATTTTAGTATACTACTTAAAGGGTCTTACCTATAAATATTAAATAGTTAATAGATTTATTTTACTTAGTATTTTATAGAGATTTTCTGTAATTAAGTAGTAGACCTAAGTAAATGCAGCTAGGGGGCCTTTTTTTTATAATATTAGTAATCTGGAATAGAAAAGGCTAATTATTTTAAAGAAAAGTAAGGTTATTATATAAATAGGTTAACTTTATAAGAGAGTGTATTAATAGAGATAATTATAGGTTATATATACTAATAATTATATAAGGTAGATTATACTTTTTTAAGTAAATGCTAGAAAAGCTAAAAGTTATAGGTTTAAATTTAATAAAAGATATTATTTTTTGTAATTTTTGCTTTTTTATAATATAATTATATAAGGTAGGGATTAGGGATTAGGGATTATATATATATGTATGTAATAATAACTTCCTAATTAGGACTTTTAAGTTAATTAAATAATTATTAATTTTTAGGCATAATATATACTTTTAGTGATATCTTTAATAGCGCTTATATAGATAATAGTAATTAAGGTTATTAAGTGGTAAATTTAGTAGTGCTAAAGACATTAGAAATGCATTTAGCGGGCTTAGAGGTTATTAATAGTAGTTAAAGTGCTAATTATAGATAGTTAGTTACTAGAGATCTTTTATAACTACTACTATTTAATACTAAATTACCTTTAGTTATAAGGTGATAGTATTTAAAGAGGTATGCAGGTTTATTTAAAGGTAGGCTATAGTGTTATTAGGATAACACTAAGGCCTGGATTAACTATTATCCCGCTAGTCAGGATTCTCATGCATTACTATTTCTCGCTAAGTATATATACTTCTAATTATGCCTATAGATATAAGTATATAGAGAGCTTTAGGTTCTTAGGGATATCTTAAAGAAAGATCTGCCCTTTAAGAATCTTTTTATATACTATAATTATATCTTAAGGTAAATATATATTAAGATTAATATTATTATATTTAAAAAGCTCCTTAAGAGGCTATAATTAATTAAATAGTATTAAATAAGTATAACTCCTTATTTTGCAAATCTCTAGCTAATAATATAAGACTTAAGGCTAACTAAAAAGAATATATAGCCTATTATGCTATTTATAAATATAATATAAATTCTATATAATATATGCAATAAGCAAGTGGCATAAATAAGCAAGCGGCATAAAAATCTTAACCTTCTTAAGATAAATTATAATAAAAATACAATAAACTATTTAATTAATTAAAATTAATTACTATAATTATTACTAAATACCTTTAGAACTACCTAATAGGTCCTTATATTATACCTAGTCTTATTATATATACTATATTACTAAATACCTAGCCTAATTAATCTTTTTTAACCACTACTTCTTAATAATTTAGCCAATATTTATATACTTATATCTATTTAATTAATTAAATCCTAACCTTTTTATATAATTAAGCTCCCTTTATTTTATAGGTATATCCTTTTTGCCTTATACTGCTAGCTAAATATATTATTTACCTTATAAAGCTCTTAGCATTTAGCTTTTAATAAGGCAATTTTCTATATATTTCTTATAACTGCCTTTATAAAAGACTAAAGAGCTTTAAGGATTAACTTTAGGGAGCTATTATAATATCTTTTAATTTAGCCTTAAAGGTATTTAAACTATAATCTGGCCTTAAGGACTATTATTAAGGTCCTTAAAGTTTAAGCTTAAGCTTATTAGGCTACCTCTTTAATAGGCATTAAAGTCTATAGCTATATATTAAGCTTTAAGATTATAACTTTAAGGTTAAAAGAAGTAAATTTAGTTTCTCTAAAATCCCCCTTAATATTTAATTTAATTATAGTCTTTTAAAAGGCAGTATAAAAGGCCAGGAAGAACTTAATCTTAAAAATATAGATTATAGACTATTTAATTAATTACTTTATTTCTTAACTATATGCCTTTTTTAGCAGCTTAAAGCACCTAACATTAAGTGGCTATAGTAAGTATAAAGAATAAAAAGGTATATAAAATATAATAATATTATTAACCTTATAATATAGCTAGAAATTAATAGATTAATAACTTTTATAGCTATTAAGGATTAAAAGATAATAGGCATTAATTAATTAGTTAGTTATATATTAATTAAAGTACTTTAGCCAATTAAGGCCTATTTTATTATCTATCTAGCTATTTAGTATTATAGCAATAACTTAAGTGCTTAGGAGGTTACTATTTTAATACCAGTTAATAAGGTAATATTAGCCTGTAACTACTAAATATAGATTAATTACTTAACCTTCTATATTAATTACTTAAATTACAGTAACCTATTTCTAATTTCTAGGCTAGACTAATTTTAGGTTTTTATGCCTTTTTAAGCTAATAATTACTATACTGCTTAATATTATACCTATTATAAAGCCAATCTTATTAAAGTTTTAAATATTATTTAATTAAATACTATACTTTATAATTATATTCTATATAAGCCTAAACTAATTATAAATAGTAGTTAGATTTTTATATTAAGCTTTTTAATAGTTATATTTATAAAAAAAATGTATTTTAAGCTATAATTACTACTTAATAAAATTAATAGCCTAATACTTACTAACTAGTAATATATTGCATTTAATAAGCAGTTAATTTACTATTTCCTTAACGTTATAATACTAAGAGGGAAATCCTTATAAATTTAGGTTTAGGATATACTTAACTATAACCTATTTCTTCTAATTACTTAATTTTTAATTATTAAGGATATAATTAATGCAAGCCTAATAACCCTAAGATTAGTAATAGAGTATATAGAAGGGGATATTATAAAGAAATGCAGCTTATTATAGACTTAATTTTAGGTCTTCTTAATAGGCCTGAAATATAAGATTTATATAAGCCTTAATAATAGATTAAGATATGTTATTTAATTGAGAATTAATTGATTAAATAGTGTTAATATAAGGTAAGGGATTTTTATGCTGCTTGCTTGTCTGTGCTGCTTGCTTATTGTATATGTTATATATAAATTCAGAGAGTTCTATATATATAATTAGTATAAAAAGATATAAAATAGCAATTTAATCTAAAATAGAATTAGCAGAGAAATGCCTATTAGCTATAATTCTTCTAAAATACTTCTATAAGCAGTTAGTATATATATACGCTAATACCTTACTTAACTATCACTAAGTCAGTACCACTAACTCTTAATCTTTTTATTATATATATTTTTATTATATATCTAATAATTATAGAATTATATCTACTAAGCTATAATAGCCTATAGGGAGCTTTGCGCTTATAAAAGGTAAAAATAAGCCCTAGCTATTATAAAAGTCTTATTACTATAATCTAATTAGATAATAAGAGATATACTCTCTTAATTCTTTAGAATATAAAGGTATTACTTAAGTACACTTTATAATATATTAGCTAATATATTAATATATAGCTATATAATATACTATAAGTATATATTAATTAATATATATATTTTAATCCCTTATACCTTTAACTTATTATAAGCATTAATTAACTAAATAAAATTAGGCCTAGGTACTATCTATCTAGTTTAATAGTATTATATTATATTCTATTAATTAGTTATATTTATAGGCATAAAGTCATAAAATGCTTTATATAGTGCCTATTAACTTAAGGATAGCTATTTTTACTAAATATAGATATAGAGATATATCTAACTAAATAACTATAATTTAGTATTTAATAAGGCATTATTCTTAAAGAAATAGTACAATTTAATAAGTTACTTCTCTTTCTGCTTAGAGGTCTAATACTATAAAAGGCTAAGGCTTTATTATATTTTAATTAGCCTCCTATTAGTTACTATAAAGCCTTCTTTTTATAACTAAAAAAGGATATTTTTATCCTTAAGAATATTTTTAAAGAAAAGCTCTTTAATATAATTTTATAATACCTTAATATTTTCTATTTAGGCTTAAATTATATTAAATATTATTTAATCTAATTGCTAAGTCTAAAGATATTAATATAATACTCTATAAAAGGTAGAAATATTAAATTCAATTAAAATACGCTATATAATATTATCTACAGTCATTTAGTTATAATACTTTTATTATTTAATTTAAATACAGAAAGCATTGAGGTTAATAGAGAGGCGCCCTTTAGAGCTTATTATAAGGTTAAAAGAAAGATTAATATAATATAAAAAAATAAATTTATATTAAAGGGCTTAAGATAAAACTATAAAGAATAATATATAGCCTTATACTATAGTATATAGCCTTAAAATACAGTATATAAATATACTATACTAACTATAGCTAGTAATACTAAGAAAAATATTTAAAATTACTTATAATAAGAAACTATAAGGTACTATAAGGTGCTATAAGGTACTATAAGATCTATATATATATTTATTATAGATATAATTTAAGGATATAATTAATTAATAAAGTAAGTTAATAAAAATATTAAACTTTTACTATTAGGTATTATAATACTTTATATACCCTATAGTTATCTATAGTAGCCTGTAATACTTTATAGTGCTTTATATACCTATAATATTAGTTATAATTTATAACCTATAAGCTATATTCTTATAAAAATAAAGACCTAAAAACTAATTATAGGTAGCTAGAAGAAGTTAATACTGTTTTAAATAGTTATATATAAAATTAAAATACCTTATTTACTGCCTTTTGCCTTTTTAAATTTAAACTTATCTTTACCTTTAGACTTTTTCTTTTTCTTTTTATAGTTAGTAACCTTATAAAAGAATTAAAAAAGTCTATAACACTCCTTCTTAATAAAGTCCTTTAATATATCTATAAGGTCCTCTTTACTATTAAATAAAGAGCTACTACTATTACTAATAATAAAGATAGTATTAAATATAGCCTTATGCTTCTTAGGAGTTACTATTAAATAAGTCAGTATAGAGATATATAAGGCACTATAAGTATATACCCTTAATATAACTGCAGTTTAGTCCTAAATAGTTTTAAAGGCAATTAATACAGCCTTTAAATAGAGCTATAATATAGTAATAGGTAAGAGTACTATTACTAAATATATACTTATTGCATAAAAGTAATTTAAGTATTATAAATCTATATAGATAGTAAAGTATAATATTAATATTCTGCAATAAGAATTTAAGTATATACTTAACTTTAAGGTTCTTACCTTTCTTTTTATATAAAAAGAGTAAGTTAAGCTCTTTAAAAAGCTATATAAATTAGTATAATATAATATAAAATAGAAAGTAATTAAATATCTTACTTTATTCTTATTAAACTTTATATATATAAGGCCTTTATAGAAATAATTCTTTAATATATTTATATATATCTAAATAGTTAACTATAGGTTTATAAAAGGGCATTTAGCCTTATAGTTAAAGGTAAAGGTAGGAATCCTATTAACCTCCTTAACTAAATACTTAAAAGTATAATTACTAAAGTTATATTATAAAGCTTTCTTTATAGCTTTATAGTCTTTATTATTATTATATTTAAAGATATATAGTTAATATTTAAGTTATTTCTTTTTAATAATATAATCCTCTTTAAGAGCTTTATTATCTATTTCCTTTTTAATATAAGTAAGTATTTCTATAAGCTTATTATAATACTACTTTAATTTAATATATTTTACTTTAAATTTCTTAGCAGTAATATAGGCTTCTTTAGCCTTTTTCTTTTAAGTAGTAATACAGTTAGCTTTAAGCTTCTTCTTAAAGGTAATATATTTCTCTTTAGCCTTCTTAATAATAATATAATTAGCTTTAGCCTTCTTAATAGTAATATACTTAACTTTAGCCTCCTTTATAGTAATATACTTAGCTTTAACCTCCTTTATAAAATAGGCTTCTTTAGCTTTATAGGCTAAGCACTCCCTTTTAGCCTTTACAGTTTTATAAAAAGGCATAATATTATAGAATTATATAGGTTTTTATAATATCTAAATAGATCCTTTAATTAGATATTAGCTTTAAGTTACTTATATAATATACTAAAATATAAAGAATAAAAAATAAAAGAGATATAAAAATAAAGCCTTTAATTATATAACCTTAATTAATATAATATAAAGGCATAAAAGGGTATAAAGGTAAGGTAAGGAAAGGGTTAATATAGACTAAAGCCTAGCATCTTAATAGTCTAGCTTTAGGTATAAAATTAAAGGGGAAATATACTTTAAATTACTTTAAAGTAAAATAAAAATAAAGCTTTAAAATATATAAATTTAATAAAATATATATTAGATTATAGAGGGTAATTATAGATAGATATAATATACTAAAAGTAGGGATTTCTTACCTTATAAAATATAATAGATTTAGGGAATAAAAATAAAGCTAAACTTAAGATTAATAATAACTATTATAAAGTTATATAAAGCTATATAACCCTCTTAAGCAAGAGGCTATAATTAGTTAGACCTATATTTACCCTATTTATATTAAATTATAAGGAATATTAACTATAGCACCATATGGTATAAGGTCGGCCTACTAAGAGATGAATTTTAGTATAGATGTCGATTTGGCCTTCCGTATTAACAGGCTTGATTAAAATGGTATTCCCAGAACGTGGGGTTCAAACACTTGCAACCCAGTCGTTGCATACCCCTGTCGCATATCATACGTTCATGGGTCAGCCAAGAAGCACTTCACTGGCTAGCAACGCGGAAATATCCCGTGAATATCCTATGACCCCTCGTTGCCATTTCATAGCTATACTGAATTCTGGGATTTTATCCTGATTTGATTATTTCTCCCGACGAATTTACTCACAGTCTGCCTTGCTCTGCATCGTTGGTGATTTGATCGCTTATCAAGTCCCTGGCCCTCCATGGATTACAAAGTCGTCGTCGCAGCGGTACACGCTGCGCCCGTGTTTATGAATAAGGCCGCTACTACTGACAAGGTTATCGGTTTGATCGAGCAAGCAGGTAAGGAGAACATCGAGCTTCTAGTCTTTCCCGAGACGTTTATTCCTGGATATCCGGTACCTGCTCTATGATTCGCCCCCGGTGCTGAAATGTCATAACTAACATGGCAAAGTATTGGATTGAATGCTACCCGCCCCTCCAACAAGTTGGAGCCCTCGCCAAATATGCCGAGGAGAGTGTCGTGGTCCAAGACGGCGACGAAATCGCACGCATCTCGGCTGCCTGCCGTCGCACTGGTGTAGCCATCAGCCTCGGTATTTCAGAGCGCATAGCTCAAGGTTACACACTCTTCAATTCCCAAGTCAATATCGACGCAGATGGGACCTTGTTGGGTGTGCACCGCAAGCTGCAGCCAACATATGTTGAACGCTCTGTCTGGGCGCAGGGCGGCGGTCATACTCTACGAACGTACAAGCTCACAGCTTCGGGACGGCCTTTCAACCTCGGTGGCCTTTGCTGTTGGGAGCATACCATGAATGGGGCACGCCAAGCGCTCATTACTCAGCATCAACATATTCACGCTGGTGCCTGGCCTGCCTTATCGACCATGGCTGGCTTCGAAGCCGTGGCTGATTCTCAGATCGAGGCTTTGATGAAGGCGCATGCCCTCACTGCTCAAGCCTTTGTCATCACAGCGTCTAACTATGTTGATGATACTTGTCTTGAGTGGATGGAGAAGAATCTAGGCAAGCAGGAGTTTGTCAAGGCGGGCGGAGGATGGTCCGCTGTTATCCACCCGTTTTGTTCATTTCTTGCTGGGCCGCATACTGGTGCTGAAGAGAAGCTTGTCAAGGCTGAGGTGGACCTGTCGCAGCTTGGGCAGGTCAAGGTTTGGGTGGATGCTGTTGGTCATTATCAACGTCCAGAGATCCTCAAGTTTAGCTTTGACGATCAGCCTTTGTGGGCAGATGAAAAGCCAGCACCTGAGGGATCTTTACCTGTAAAGAACAATCCTGGAGACAAATTAGCTCCAAAGTTGGATTCTGAAGAGGGTTCTGTAGCACAGAGAAGCAGTTGGTGAAGCAACCTTTAGCTTTGATCTCTATATTACCGCCACAAATTGAGCAAGCCCAAGTTTATCAATTATACGTGTGGTTGCGAATGGAAGATGTATTTAATCTAGTTCCCAGTGCGCCAACATAATAATATCAAATACCACCCGACTATCAAAGAATGGACCAATTTGGCTAACTACTGTGTCATATCCCTTATACACTCTCACTAAAGTAGCCGCCTCTCCGAGCACCCTCTGGTAGCTCAGCTGGCCTTCTGTTGCCTTCGCAACTCGATTCCCACAGCAGCTGTGCCTGTTCACACCATTTAAAATGTTCCAAAAAGCCATCTCGTGCATATACTTTATCCCGAGACTCGGATGCCCATTTCTCGCCCTTGCTGCCAATGATATCTTTTTCGAGAGCAAGTTGACAACCGGCACACGAGATTCCGTGTTCGGCATTGCCACTTACTTTCTCATAGTAAGGAAGTGCGCATGATCCCATGAAGTTGAATTTTCTACGTCGCTCTGAGCTCGTTGCGTAGACTTGACCCGTTGTTTGGGGTTCCCGGCTAGAAATCAAACCAGCCTGATGAAGTGACACGATCGTAATACGGAATTTACGTACAGATTCCTCCATCGAATATGCCGGACAAGATTTTGAATGACTTCAGTTGGCTCAAATCAACCTTTGTCAAGTGGAATTCCTTTCGGGCTGCGGAAAGAGTTTGCACTTGAGTCTCGGGAGCCTCCTTTAGGCATTTGAAACAGCATCGCTTCCATGTTAGGAGAGACATAAACCCGCCAAACTCCCCGCAAAGACTACAAGACTTGAGACATAGGGCATTGTAAAAGTCGAGTAGAGAAATGCCAACAGCCAGTCGTGTTCGTAACAAAGCGCAGAAAAGGTTCAGTCCATGCAAGACTATCATCTGGTACTGCTTGAGGGAGTCTACTGCCTCTCGCGATCGGCGATTCGTTTGTCGAAACTTGAACAGAGAATACACATCAAGGCGCAACAACGTATCATGGAGGAGCTCCAGTGGTAGTCGATCGAGGGATCCGAGTCCGGCACTCGAAGTCTGCTGGAAGGGTGTCGCTATTGACTGACGAATATTAACATGTTTAGCTGGCGAGAACCAGATCACAGAGAGACAAAAGTCTTTGCGGTGGTAGGCGGCAGTGCGAATAATGGCATCAACCTGGTCTTCGTCGAAACGATATTCTGTGGCGGAGCGATATCCGTAAGGCATAAGGGCAACCATTCATGAAGTGTCCTTTATGCTGGAGCGGAAAAGAGCGGGCTTTAGACGTCGTTGATGGGTGACAATCTGGACAAGGCATTGAGAATATGACCCGAACTGCTCTTTGAAGAAAAGCGGACGTCGATTTCCACCCCCTCACTGAGCTGTACTGCATATGGTTTGTTTCAATAACACATTCGCGTCTTACAACAATCCGAAGCCTTTTAATAAGCTGACTTCAAAGACACATATCAAGAAACGGTTGTTTCTAACGACGCAAGGCAAATCTTAAGTGTCTGGTGACGCCAGGAAGCCTGAGGTCAGTATATCGGCAGAAACACAGATTACAGTGTGCGCGCAGACTGTTATGGTGACGTGCATGAAGTGAAGGGCGAGTAACCGACGTTGTAGTTTGTCGGGTGGAGATTGGGCCAGGAATTGGGTGGGTCGGATAAGCGAGCCCACCTCAGCCACAACACCATGGATTTTTGGCCTGGACATCGTGAGTCGCTGGGCACATACGACCACAGCTCGTGGAAAATACGGGGTCCCGTTCGCTCCCCCAGAGTCAAGCCGCGAAGCGCCGGATTAGTAGTTGGGTCGGTGACGACCAGCGAATACCTGGTGTTGTATGTGTATCTTTTGGTGTTTGCACCTTTTTGTTTGGAACAATAAGCTATGGTAGGAGTGAAGTCGTTGTCAAAGGAACAATGGTTACACGGGGGTGTTGAATGGATAGCATCTTTTCTTTATACAGTATATGAGAAGAGTTTACCTCAGAATCAAGCCTTAGATCGGAAACAGCCAGCAACGACCTGGCTTTGCATGTCCTTCTTATGGTGCATCACCATGGCCTTTGAGAACAAGCGATGTGCCTGAAGTGATTTAAGCAATGATATGACTTGCTACGGGTGTCCATTTTCTCACAGTCCTAATCTCAGGCTACGACGTGGCCGTCAATTAACCTATCGCCTGGCTGCATATGCCGTTGGTAAACCTAAGGTTTAGAAGCAGGTACCCGTGCTAACGATCAATTATATCAGTAACTTCAACAGAGTCGTTTGTATTTCATTAATCTCTGATCTTTCTACCTCAATATAAGTTCAAGTAGCTGAATTATTGTTTGAAGGGGGGCAAGTGGTATCAGTGGTGGCTGAAACTTGCAAATACCAGCAGTATGGGAAGGTTCTTTTATAGGCCATGCTTAACTCTTTGTTCATGTATTATAAAAGTAAAAGCAGTGAATGAAACGCGTTAAGTAGCGCATTTAGGCAGTGTTCGTTTATGATTCATGCCCTCCTGCCACCTCTCTCGCTTTTTCCACATCAACCCACTTCTCCTCCGCATTTCACCTTTCATCAACCCATCTCCTAACTTCAGAGTACCACCACAGAAGGTCCTCACCTTTGGCCATTACATCCTCACAACACTAACACTATTACTCAACCTCAAGAGAAGAGTCGCGCATTCAGAGTCCCTGGTAGGTGGATCACGAGTTTTCATCTCTCGTACTTTTCCAGCTCAACGCCGAGTTCATTTCTCCAGTGAAATCTCATCCTATACTGCCCGACTCCCAGAGATCCTTGGCGTCTTTCCTTTCGTATCATCTTGTCTCACCTCTCTCCATCTCCCCCCCTTGGCACTTCATCCCGATCTTGTCTTCGGTGACAGATTCTCCCTGTGTTGCTTTCTTAACTCCTGAGCATATTGTCATTCCCATCATTCAGTGGAGACATTTGACGATTTCTATGGTTCGATTTGGTGTCGGTCGCTTTGATTTCGTATGCTGACTTACCTATTGCCAGATTCTAAGCTCTTCTATTCTGCTCTAGCCATGGCAAGTGACTTGCCCCCGAGCGCTATCAAGCGTGAGCGGCCTCCAGGAGTCTCGCCGATATCCAACATCGCTCCCGCGAAGCGCCAGACAGATGAATTGCACAAAGTACAGCCTACTCCAGCCAAGTTCCTTTGGGCAACTTGTCAGGACATGAACGAGTCCATGCGACTCAACATTAAAGAAGTGGCTGTTGAACAAGCCGAAGAGAACTGCCTACAAATCCAACATGTCTTGGAATCAGCTCTTGGGAAGTCCAAGAAGGACGCTATCTCTACAGGCTCCCTGGCGATTGAACGAAAGATGTTCAAACAGTGGATAGAAGAACTCAGTAAGTATTTTTTGTAATTGAAGATGCCCGTTATGTTCAAACTCGGCCGACTAACCACCGTATTTAGATAATCTTCGCGACAGACACCACAAACACGAGATTCTCGTCGGTGTCGAAGGGCCTACCGGTGCTGGCAAATCGTCGTTTCTCGCTGCACTTGTAGGGCTTTCCGAACTGTTCCCATCAGGACAACAGGGAGCAGCGACTGCAGTCGTTGGGAAAGCTTCCTGGAACTGGGATGACAAACCCGGGTCCGAATTCCGTGCCAAGGTCACCTTGTGCGACAAAGCTGACATCGAACAATCAATCAAGAATCTTCTGAAAGACATGAAACGCCTCTCAAAACTTAAGAGCACTCTGCCCAGGGATTGCGATGACCCCGAAGAGAGAGAAGATGAAATCACCAACACTGGAAACAGAATCAACTGGGAGCTGCCCAGGATCAAAGCTGTTTGGGGATTGAAGCGAGAGGAACTCCAAGTTGTTGCAGACACCTGCAATAGCGACCAGTCCTACCACAAAACCGTGCAGTGGATTCTAAAAAAGAACCCTCAAGCTTGTCGCTTTCTACAGGATGGAGTTATCGAGTTCAACGCCGCAAAGAGAAAAGAGCTCAATCGCAAGATCAAGCCATTCCTGGACTCAACGGCTGTAAATCACGGGGCGGGATCTCCTTTTTCTGTCTGGCCGTTGATCCAAGATGTGCATATGTACGTCAAATCCAACTTCCTCAGGCCTGGTATGACTGTTGTCGATCTACCAGGATGCGGTGATGCGACTGCCAGTCGCGGCGAGATTGCAAAGAAATTTGCCCATCGTCTGGATGTTAGGCTGGTGGTCAGTCCTATCGCCCGGGCAACAGATGAGAAGCAAGGTCAAGCATTGATGCAAAGTGGTTTTGACGAGGCTCAGATGAAGATTCGCGGCAAATACGACGGGCGCGGTTTTGGCGTCATACTGTCAATGATGGACCAGATCGATGTTTCCACTTACGTTGAAGGGTCATACGAACTCCAGAATGACCCAGAAACCTCACAGAAACTTGAGGAGCTCAAGACACTCCAACAGAGGAAGCAAAATGGCCACAAAAAGTTGAGAAACACTCAAGCACAACTCAAATTGGTTGAGCGGGAAAGAAAGGAGGCGCATGAGAATCATCGTATGGCCAAGGAAAGCCCCTTACCTGGAAGCGAAGGTTAGTTCATCAACAAGGCGAAGATTACCTACTCACATATTATTATAGATCAGTCAAACGCCAACCGAGAGAATATCGAGGAACTCAAAACTAAAGCAGACAATGCGACAGCGGCTTACAAAAGAGGTTCAGATATGATCAATACCTTGAAGTCCAACATCGAAAAAGTCTGCGAGGAGATGGAAGAGATCGAGGACTGGCTTCATAATAAAGTCACCCAGACACGCAACCAATATGTCAAGGATAGACTTCAGGAAAGCCACGCGATCCGACAAGCAGCGCTCAATCGATCCGACAAGGGCTCACCTCCGTTGCCCATATTTCCCGTCTCTAGCAAGGCTTATTGGAGACTGAGACAAAAGGAGCCTCCCATTCAAAGCTATACCACGATATCATCGACAGGTTTGCCAGCGGTAAGGGAGTGGCTTGTTGAGGCAACCTTGAGCAAGCGCGAGAAGCACCTTGATGATGTACTCGGTGCTTACCAGGGGCTGATGGCCATGATGAGGTTCTACTCACAGGAGAAAGGCATTGACGCAAACTTCGACATTAGCCGTTCGACTGTCGAAGATGCTCTAGCCCAAACCCATAGAGACTTTTCTATTGTAAGCACTTGCGTGGTGACGGCCGAATCTGCAACTGACCTAGAACAGAAATTGGGAGCGAGCCTCTCCAAAGCAGCCCTCAAGATCCAAGAACTGAACCCCCTCGAGGATGTGAAAAGGATCTGCAAAGCTTCCAGTGATGAGGCTGTGAGAGTTGCAGCAAAGTGGTCCCGCAAGTACCCTGCCGATGATCACGACACCGAGATGATGCGATGCAACACTTACACAGCCATACTCTCTCGCAATGGCTCTATGTATACTCCGAAGGGCACTGGAATTACGTACAACTGGCTAGAAGACCTGTAAGCATTGATGGTAATGGTTGGGCAGCCATATAACTGACATGTTCTGCAGAGGTGGTCTACTACTGAGATCTATTTGCAAAGAATGGGATGACCAAATGAATCAAAGGTTGATGGAAATAAAAGCCCCAATCATGGAAGCTTTCAAAAAGACATGGACCGAATACGTGTCCCAGCTCAAACAGGACATCAGGGATAACTTGCCAGCCTTGGAAGTGAGCTTCAACCATTTCGCAGCGACCGCCGACGATGGTCTGCTGCCCAGCGACAGCAACATTCAGAAAATGCTGGACAAACTATCCGAAGATGCCTCTGAAGTCACCGATGATGTTGTCGAGCTTTATGGACGGGAATTGGAGCCAGTGTTCGAAGCTGCTCTGAACATCAGTAAGTATACCCAGCACCATGACAATATTCACCTTGTAAACCGTTACTGACCTGGCATATCAGAGGGCAATGGTTCTTACAAGCGACGCCGTGACTGTGTGACCAACAAAATTCGCAAAATCAGTGTGCATATCGCTAGGCCGATTGTGAATAAGCTTTCTGAGAGGCTTGAGGCCAGAAAAGCGCTGGTGCCACGAGATCTGCACAGGATTGCGCAAGAGGCCATCGACAGGCTCAAACACGAACTGTCCTTCCATCTCCACAATCTGTTGGAGAACTACCCAGCAAGCGAGGAGTTGAAGAAGAAGAAAATCGAGCTACAAAAGGACATCCGCGTTCGTGTCGAGGAATGGGAACTCGGCTGGCAGCCCCAAGGATCTAAAGATGAGAAGATCATGGGCTCAAATCTTAAGGGCCCAGGAGACACCCAAGTCATCATCGAAGACGACGACAGTGACTCCGACAAGGGAGAGGAGGTTGTTGACACCCCACTGGAAGCAATCGGGGATGACATGGAGAATTTGTTTCGGGATGATGAGATGCAAGACGCATGAAAGACACGCATGGGATATTGAGTCTCGGGCGAAGAATGGGACTCATTAAGAATGGCGATTGCTTGGAACATCTACAAAATGGCGTACGGAAGATTTGCTTTGGAATTTGCATGGCGAAAATGGCGCACGGAGATGAGATATGAGATTAATGATACTTAACACTTCCCCCCAGTTAGCACAGATCAGATTGACAGATACCCAAATTGAAAACAACACACTATTTCTCTGTCGCTTATAGTCTCTCCTTGCAACTTGTGCTCAACGCGCTAACACTCCTGGAAGAATCCTCAGAACTTAAAGGGATATATGAATGAGAAAGGAGTGTATTTATTGAGCGGATACCGGAAGCTTGATACCGGTCGACAGAGTGAAGCAACCTGGCAATATCACTCCACTACTTAGACGGGGATGGCCACTAGGTCATGAAATCAAGTTCATTTGTTTGCGTCCTCTCTTAAGCCTTACCCCCAGGAGCGACATCGGCAGGGGATTCAGTGAGCAAAGTCGAACATCCTGTAGGCAGAGGAAGCTCCTGCTGGTGGGCGAAAGACAGCCACCTTCGATGTGAAGTTTGAGAGCGCCCTGACCCTAAAGCCTTCCTATGTTCTTACATCCAAGACAGAGCATTGAGCAGAGTAGGGTAGGTCACCGTGAAGATGGGTTACGTCAATTTGGATGGTGGGGTCGTTCCGTTGGCAGGGGTCATCATTACCCCGGAACTCGGCTAATCCATCTCGAACTCCGTGCCCATATCTCGAGCTTCTCTCAACATCGCTCATACTACACGAAAGACGTGATAGTATCTACCCATTTTCAGAACTCCTACTTCAGAGATTGAAAGAACATCCCGAACTTGCTTCATCTCACCCGTCACAATGTCTGGGAAGGTCAAGCTGAGTCCCACGAAATTCACACAAGCGGTACGTTCTCTTACTGCATCTTGAGGCGCATGCATTGCACAGCCAATTGCAACTCATTCGACTGGTGCTTTCTCAAAGCTTGGCAGTTAACTCGTGTTGTGTCTCAGGTCGTGCGCTCTTTCATGGCAGACTCTGGCCTTGAGCCTCGGTATGTACCCCAAGGCACCGATTGAGACTCGGCATTCCGTAATAAGATCCCGAAACTGACCCTATTATCCGTAGTCTTCTAGGAAAACATGTATATACACTGAATAAACATACTTGGGACGCGTGCTGATATCTGTAGTTCCGTGTCACCAGTGCCACAGAAGGCAGAGTCGACTTCGAGCTTGACATCCAAAAAGAACACACTGTCCGTCTCTCAACTCATCACAAACGAGCTCTCGCTGACCTCGCTTAGAACCGCCTTCAAACAATTCATGGCGGTACTCTCGCTAGTCTCGTCGACCTTGGTGGTTCTCTTGCAGTCGCCTCATCAGGCCGCTTCGCAACAGGCGTGTCAACCGATCTGAACGGTACGCACCTGTCATAATCACGTACGACGTTGCTGACTTAGCAGTGACATATCTGAGCCCCGGAGGCCGCCCGGGAGATCTTCTCAAGGGCACTGCCACACTCGATAAGATCGGCAAGACGCTTGCTTTTACACAGGTGACGTTCACCAATAGCAAGGGTCAATTGGCTGCGCGAGGAAGCCATACAAAGTGAGTCTAACCTTCAATCATTCACAGGGAATTATTCACTGACTGAATAAGATACGTTACTGGTACTATGGGTGAAGATGGCCCATTCGTTGCTCCAGCTGAGTTCTCAGACGTGGATTAGACGATATCACAGGGTTTAGACATTCTGTTGATGAGGTAGAATTGGGTGTACTAAATATCATAAAGTATAGAAGGGTGGTATCATGTCTGTAGAAGTTGTCCAAATTCATTCACGCCCGTTTGTGTCATAAAACGATTCATTATCTGTCCCAGCACGCCTAATGCTTCTCAGGGTAAGGCTGAGCTGGTACCTGGGGAGGAGTACCATCAGCCTGGTGGTTCAATCCCACTGTCTCCTCATGAGGAGGTGGTGATCTGGGCTGAGACACAGGAGAAATAGCATCGTACGCCGCGTACTGAGGTTGTTGGGGCGCATAGTAGCCGTTTTGCTGCTGGGGCACTTGTTGCTGAGGACCATACCCCTGGGCCAGATGCTGCTGTTCCGGTTGAGGGTAGTGCTGCTGCTCGGGCATAGGTACAGCATTCTGCGCCTGAGGGGGGATCTGGCCGTAACCCCAAGGCGTGCGCTCTCCAGCCTCAACACCCTTCACAGGCTCATGCTCTTGCTTCGACCAAATGCCGTTGTTCCTTGCACGACCGATAACAAACACCAAGCAGAGAACAACGAACTGCGGCCAGATTCCAAAGACGACTTCGAGGATGTAGTAAGCGTACTTGTACTCACTGTCGCCGTATGCACTGCTCAGATCGGTCCAAGCAGCTGTCGACGCCATGTTGAACGTTGTGCGCAGAAGCCAAACAACAGATGCTGCGATGAACATGTTTGAGCACCAGTTGAGCGCATTCTCGCCCTTGGACAGCACCTTGATCATGATTGCCCGCGCAACGATGGCGAGAGAAATGACAAAGACCAAAACACTGAAAGAGAAGCTGATCTGTCGAGACTTGGTGTAGCTATCCGCACCAACACTAACATCGTTGAAGAATACTTCATACACATAACGAATTCGAAGACCGAAAGCAGCCAAGGAGAGCGCGAAGAGGATCGTTGCTGCGATGTACGAGGAGAAGCGCAAGATCTTGCCCTTTGGATCAGGTTGGCCTGTCTGGACCATGATGATACCGGTGCTGAGACGCAGGAGGATTATCATGACGAGGATGTCGGTGACCATATCGTAAATGAGCGCAAGAGTAGCGAGGACTTGTACGGTGACTTGTAGAGTCTTGGAGTAGTGCGAGTCGAAGTCACTGTCGATTCTTCCGCTGTTCCATAATCGCGTATGCACGACTGAGACGACGTATGAAGCAAAGTCGAAGAAGGCATAGCTTAGATGTGTCAGTTACTATACTTCAACGGAAAAGTAGTAGAGGATGGGAGCATACCCTGCGTATACTAAGAGAGCCAACTTGAGATATGTGAATGCAGTTCTCGCGGGATCCCTCTTGCGACGGACGAGGCAGAAACTGCAGAAGAATAGAACGACAGAGGGGATCCATGCTCCAAGAAAGACCATGGCCCCGTGGGCGATCCAGTATTTCTCGAGCTCATACATCTTTGTATGTTGAATTTATTAAAGTTTAGAGTGTCTCGATGAATGTTCAGTCCAAGGATGGATGTGTATAAGTTACACAAAGATTCGTATATCCCCGCCAAAACTCGGAGACAACAGTGTCGATAAGTGTCACAACACCACAAATAAAAATAAAAAGAGCCAAGATATAAAGACCAGAAATCAGAAACACAAACTTGAGCGCCCGTCCCCTCATATTTAGCTCGCTGAGCTGCATCACCTCTTTAGCTTCCTCATCACAGTCGAGAGTTTTCAGGGCTGAAGCAATTGGATCAGCAACCTGCATCTAAGCACCCAAGGCCAATGGGCGAGCACCCGCGCTGCAGGGGTCCCGGCACTGCCTCTCCGGGCGTTTTAGAGGCTTCGCTATTGGCTTGGCATACATGAGCTCTGCATCTTTTGTAATTTGCCAGGCTTTCTGGTCTGTATCTCACGCTGTGGTCAGGCGTAATTTTGCAAATTCTTTTGACAGTTAATTAAATCAGAGAGTGAATTCGGTATCGTTGAGCTGCTGGAGAGTGGTTGTTAACCGCCGACGTTGAAGAGCCAAACTCTAAAAATCCCATTTATAGCACCTTTCACAGTAGTTTTGGGTGGTCCACAATATTCGTAACCGCCTAGAGGATACGATGCGATGTGATGCTGGCGCAGGAGTGTTACGTACGACTCTGTCACTGGCCCAGCCGCAATAGCGGATTGTATTGTGAATCGGCATCTCAGTGCCGTCTCGAACGGGTAATGACCGTGCGAAATGCCTTGAACAGCTTGTCTTGGCACGTGGTTTGTAGAATGTAAACGAGCGATGCTCCTGGGGCTGAGCAGCTGTTGTCTTTCCTAAGCACTTTATCCGAATGTGTCAGCACCGTGATTGATTAGGAGATTCTCGTATAATTGAAGATGAACTTGCTGTTTCAACAAGCTCACGATTCGGATGTCGATTAATGGCAAATGACACTTACTTCAAGTACCTTCTAGCCATGAATTCTCATAGCCATGATTTCAGAGAGACTAGAGCCTCATGTCGTTGCTGTTCTCCCAGTCCCATTTGAGCCTGATCTCATCACAGCGATGGCCTCACTGCCAAGACCGTCCAGCCATGACTCTCAACTCAGCCACGCTGACACTCTCACGAGTCCAACCCGCAGCCTCAATCACAAAGACAACACCCAAAAGAGACAAAAAGACGAGCATTAAAGTAGTATGATCAATTAGTCATCTATCATCATACTCCCCCATCAAATCAACCTCACGAATTCCTCTTCGCATACAAAAACGTCGGTATCAAATCCGCCGCCGGAAAAAGATCCCTCGTCCCAGTCTTCAACCAACAATTTCCCCCCTTCACCTCATAATTATTCGCCATCTCTCTATTAAATACGATACTATCACACTGCGTCACATTTTCCTTCCCGCTATTGATCTCTGTGTACATTGCGCAGGCGTGCATACAGTCGAATGCTGTGTAAGCCAGTATAGGCACTATATCGTTCCCTGGGTAGTCGAACCCGCAGGTGTATGTGAATACGTAGCCGGTGTTGGTGGTATAGTCGTCTTTGCCATTTGGTTGGGAGCATGCGTCGGGGAGTGTGAGGTTCGTTACTTGGTCTGCTGGTTTGGGCTCGTAGAACTTTGACTCGGTCGTTTCGGTGGTGTCGCTTGCAGTTGTCGTGAGGGTTGGACAGGCGGAGGTTTGTATCGCAGATGCAGCTGGGGTCTCAGACACTTGCGAACTGTGATTGTTAGCATTTGTGCATTTGTTAGTGAGTCTGGACCTCGTACTTTTTACAGTTGGCTAGAGCTGATCCAAGACCTCCTCCAACGCCAGCCCCGACAACCACTGCAGTGACGATAGCAACAATCGCACATAGGCTCAACATGCTTAAACCAAAAGGACCCTTTCGCGCCTCGACGACCTGAACATAACCCGATGTTGGATCCTTCGAGCCTTGGCTATAGACACCATGAGGACTGACCTCTGGTGCATGAGCTGCGCTGTCTGAGTAAACCTCGAGGCCTTCGTGATACCTTGGCTCCGACATCCTTCCAGACCAACGAACGTTCCTAGATATTTTCTGATGAAAGAGCCGCACGGCACGGTCTCAAGTCAGTGACTTGAACCTGTGTGGGAAGGCCAACTATTAAAAGAAGGCAATTGTCAAATACAAGGCTTCGGGCTTGGGCTCGGTACCGAGCGCACAGCCAAGCCATGCCGGCAGCTGTCACGTCAAACCCTTGATGTATGAACTCGCTTGCAGATTTTGAGTCACTTTATGGGTGTATATCTGAAATGAAAGTGGCAATTCAGATCCTGCAGGATCATTTTGGTTACATCGATAAAACCTTATGGATCTGATAACCCATGCTCAACCAGGTGGAATGGGATGAGTACCCACACGGACCCGGCAAATCGGCAGTTAGATGTTAATTGTGGTAATCGCCGGGAAGCTTGGTATAAGACAAGATGAGACTCGGTCTGTAGCTTGTGATGAATCTCAAACACTGGTCTGTGAGGAGCGAGATGAGGTGATGTGACTAGTCAGCAAGGGTCTCATTACAGTTACATGTTTGCTATTTTGCTATCAATGAGTTTTGTGTGATGAGCTTCATACGGGGTTCTTTAGTGCCTGGTGAGAGGGCAATAGTGAATGTACAATATCGGCACCGAGGCCGTCTCTCACCCAATTTGTGTCTTCGGTGCTGGATCCACACGGGTTCGGCAGGGTCCCACAAATGCGGCATCGACCATCGGAGGTTTAAGTTTAATTGATCAGGGAGTACTCCGTACAATGCAGCAGATGAACGGTGTACCACCATGTCTTGTACCAAACAACGATAAGTTCTAGGTACTTCTGGTACAAGACAACCAAGTCCATCAATCTAGAACAATCTCAATCCGTCCGCCAATCTAACTATCGCCATCCCAACCTACAACCCCCAAGCCCAGATCGACGATCTCCCCAAATAAGCACTCTCTGACGTCTCCCTATTCCCAAAGAAGCACCCACCAAAGGAGCCAAGCATCAGATCAATTAAGAGTGACATGTCCTCAACGGCCATTAGCTCACTTTACCCTGTTTTCCACAAGGCTGACCTGATGCAAAACAATTCTTACCTCATCAAGACGCAATGTTTCACAAACCCTCTCTCAATCTCGTCGCGTGGTTGGGTGACGTCACATGCACATCGCGAAATCGAGAGCATGACGACGTCACGACTTACTCTTAAATCCAGGAACAAGAAAGTAAACAAGGTAAAGTGTTAAAAAGGCAGCCAAGAGCTCTCTTTCTCAAAGAGCCTTTTCTCAACGAAACACTTCACCTTGATATCTACACTTTAACAATAACAACGCGATCAACACACAAAATGGCCATCACAAGTGCTATCAGCGACCTCTTCAGCTCCATCTACGAGCTTCTCGCCTCCGTCTTCAACACACTCTACTCCGTCATACACTCCATTTTCACCGCAATCCTCGGCTTCGTCCAGGGTTTCTTCAACCTCATCGGCGATGTCGTCTCCGGCCTTGTTGAGGTCACCGGTGGCGTGGGCAAGTTTGTAGCCAGTGAGTTCCCTCCTCCTCCGTATTCAGGTCATTTTTCGCGTGCTGACAATAATATAGGCAACGCTGCTATCCTCGCTATCGGCGCCCTTGGTGCTTTCGCGTACGTGAGGTACACTGCGCAGGGACGCGCTGTTGCGAACAAGAAGACTCAGTAAATGGTTTGATGACACGCTCTTGGGAGGTTTGCTTGGCGATGGATATACACGATACCCCGATGCATGGTGCTAAGGGCATGGTTGGTGTTGGGATACAATGGAAACTGTCTTTCGCTATTGAGTCGTAGTTTAATGAGTCAAAATTAATGGAATGCCCCTCAAAGTTTTGTGACTTTCTGTGGCTGGTCTTGTGCTCGCCTTTTTAAACTGCGGCTCAACCGTTCCTTGCTGGCTCTGCAGATCATGCAGTAGCCCTTGTGCTAATCTAGATCACCTTATCCAGTTGCCGTCCTAAGCCCGTTTACTGCCTCTGATGCTCAAGAGACGTTGGGGTTTGTGGAAGACGAAAGAGAGTCTATGAATCACTTCACAAACACAGCATTTTGCGATGAAAAACACCTGATAATATAACGAATGGAGTATATAATTAAAATAAAAGTCATAATTCGTTAATGTTATAGGTTTTCCAGTAAATACTCCAGTCCCAAACTTGTCTAGATCCTTGAAACATAAATATCCCAGAATATACACCTCATTTCATATGTATCCCAGTCTTGCGATATATCCTGTGAAAATATTCGGTTGCCCTCATAAGCTATCAAAGCCGTATCGTTTTCGTTCAATTCATCCGCCTTGGTAACCAATGACATGTCGTTCAAGTCAGAGTAGCAAACATGGCCCGCATGAGCTTAGGAGGAGGTCCTGTGCAGCCAAGTCAGCCACACGTTCTCAAAAGATGCGAGTAACATAAAAGGCGCACCTTTAACGGTACTTAGGTACGCTAATGGACATCCTACCTTTCTTGTCCTTCTCAATACGAGGAGGTTTGCGGTGTTCAACCACCTTCTCCAATCTCTCTTCTCGAATAACAAGCTGTCCGTCAGGTAAGCGCTCGGCGCGGACGATTTCGCCGCTGGTGGAACGACCTCGAGGACGGTGAGCCAGCTCACGCTCCAGAGCTTTGATCTCCTTTCGGATCTCGCGACCACTTCGGGATCGAGAGCGAGTTCGTACGACGAGTTCCTCGGCGGGGTGGTGGTGATGGTGGTATGAGTCCCAGCTGGAGGATGTGGTGGTTGTGGTGAATCGTGATGGCGAAACATCGCGGATGACAGTCTCCTCAGCGTATTCGAAGGGTCCTTGTGGCGGGGGAGGAGGGCCAGGTTGGTAGAAACCTGGAGGTGGTCCAGGCTGAGCCATAGGAGGAGGCATCATCTGGACAGGCGGAGGTGGCATTGGGGTTTGTTGAGGAGGAGGCATCATTTGAACGGGTGGAGGAGGACCTGGAGTTGCGACTGGAACCGCAGCGGGAGGTGCCTGGGCAGGAGGAGCTTGAACGGGGGGGGCGGGAGGCGGGGGAGTCTTGGCTGGTGGTGGTTCCGGAGTTGGCTCTCTGACCTTTTCTTTGGGTGGAGGTGCAGGCAAAGCAGCAGTAGGTGCCTTTGGTTCTCGAGAGGCGGCAATTTCAGCTTCAACTACGGAGTGTTAGTAGCGCATCAACTTTGCAGATTGCCAACTTACCCTTCTTGTAATCCTCACTGACTTTGAGAAGCTCGTCGATGTTATCTTGACCGAGAGCCTTTTGCACAATGATTGTGGTGCCCTAAACCTTGTTAGAGACTATGATTCACATTCTCAGATTGGTCACAAACCTCTTCAAAAAATGGGTATCCAAGATCAATGAGAGCTCGCTTAGAAACAAGCTTAGCAGGAATGCGAGTCTTGCCCTTCTTAGGATACTCGCTCTTCACTGTAGTGCCACCGCTGCTGCTGGAGGAGCGGCTTGAAGAAGAAGAATACGAGCTACTTCGAACAGAGCGGGTTCGAGTTGACCGAGATTCTCGGCTACGCCCACGACGGTTGCGAGATCGAGTGTATTCTCGCTCACGAACACGCTCGGGCATGGATCTGAAATCATCGTCGCCATAATAGTCGGGCTCGGCAATCTTGATGTCATCATAGAACTCGTCGCCGTATCTGCGAGGTGGGGGCAGTCCTCGGCTCTTGGGAAGGGGGATAGGTGTGTAAGGAGGCGCACGGTAGTCATCTCGAGGATCTCGGTGATCTCGAGGACGGATATCCTCACGGCGAGCAGGAGGTGGATATTCCTCACGGTCCTGGAAGAAGCGTGGTCGGCGGTCAAAGGTGTCAAGAGATGATTGTCGGCGGAGGAAACCCGGTCGGCGAGGTGGAGATTCGCGGCGAGGCAAGTCTCGCTCTCGCTCTCTCTCTAGAACATCTGCACGACGAGCCCAGGGAGGTGGCATATCTCGCTCTCTTTCTCGCTGAGGTTGGTAGCGAGAATCATCGCCGTAGTAGCGACGGTCACGGATGTCTTCTTCTTCGTAGTAACCGCGGCCAGGTCGGCGGTCATATCGCTCATCTGAGTGGTCGCGGCCTCGTGTGCTGCGTGTATAAGAGCGATCGTCATCGAAGCGATCTCTGTTTTGTTCGCCGCGCATTCGCTCAAAGCGATCGCGGTCCCAGCGCTCGGCCATTGTAACTGTGTGTAGTGTAGTGTTGTGTGATTGTGGCTGCCTAAGCAGACCGGAACGTATAGAGGCTAGTCCTCTGGTGTTAGTGGTATAGCTGATCGCCTTTTAGCGAAAGGGTATCAAGTGCAAGTTAAAGGTGCAAAAACGATGATGGAAGAAGGATGGAGGAGAGAAAGAGAAAGAGATGATGTACTGGAGGGTGGAGGGTGGGCGGGATACTTGATGAGTCGAGAGGGAGGGAAGAAGACCAAGGATTAGTGGTAGGAGTATTCAGCTGGGATTGGACGACCAAGATGGAGAGGATGCATGATGGAGGGTGAGAAGAGGCCGATGACGTTGACAGACTGATCCAAGACCCCGCTTGTCGAGACATTCCAGGGCCGAACTGTCCAAGTGGATCCCTCTACTCTCAGTGGCTTGTGACTCTGTCTAGCGACAGTTACAGGGGGCTGAGCGGTACAATCGCATGAGGGGGAGCCCTGGACCTTTACATGTACTGTCCAGCTGATGACGACTTGTGATGAGACCGAGTTGAGCAGTGAGACAGCACAACACCTGATATACATCAGACAAACCATCAAGGGTCCTTGAAGACCTCGAAGAACCAATACACAAGATCAGAGGGAAACGTTACGTGCGTAAATGTACACAAACACAAGCTCACACAAAGAACCACCACTGTAACTTGACGCCCATTCGTTTCGATAGTGGTCTCGACGCCCAAGCACAAGCCAAGTGGGCCGGCATAGTCAAAAGCCGGATTATGGCACATGAAATGCAGGGACTGGGATTAGTTGAGGCTGTGGGAAAAATTGTTAACAGTCAGATAATTCTTGATAACTGATCAAATCTATAGAACCATATGTGATTTTCCACAAAATGCAGGGGAATGTAAATGTTTACGAATGTCAAGTCTTGGTATATTGCTACCAAGGCAGATGATCATCCAACATGGGCCGATCCGAGGGTGCACTTCTAAAAATGGCATCTTTATCAGGTTAACCTACCCTTCTCCATCTTGACGTTAACAAAGACGAGCAAGAAGCCTACAGGGACCAAAGTTTCCAAGCCTGCAGGGTCTTCCCCTGAAGGGGAACTTAAACGATGGAGGGCGGGCTCTCGTTCTCATTCTCGTCTTTACCGAGACCAACGGCACAAGCCGTATTTTCTTTGATCATTCATGGTGGCCCAAAGCTCGCCGCTCAGGCTCTGCTGCGTTACATTTGGGTTTCTTGGCCCAGGACCTGATTAGCTCACGCTCACCAGCAGATGGAATTTCCAATGGGTAACTGCAGCATCGGGGTCTGTGCAACTTGCCCATCGGAATAGCAAATTCTTACCGAATGGTCCTTTGGGAAATAACAAACTTGTTCCAGGGACGTGTCAGCCTGGGTAGTCCCCTCAAGACTTATCCTGGACTGAAGCTGTCGTGCAACCAAGGACCTCAAGTCGCGGGGAGATTCTCCTGTACGATGACGTCGAGAAACCAAGACACAAGCCCTGGCTCGACCCACACGAGCAACGCAATCTCCGAGCCAATCATGTCTTCCTAACTCTAACAAAAGGCTGTTGGGCATTGAAACTCGAGATCTCCAGAAGATCACTGAAACTCGGCAGGATCCGATTACATTGGGCAATCGCTGTCTGGTACCTGATCAACCTTCTCGACCTCCATGAGATCAGTTTTGATCTAGGCTCCCGCGGTAGTTGAATGAGATGGGGCCGTCAGACTAAGGTACCTGACAACCTGCCGAAGCATTTTGCTGGTACGCTCACGTGACAAATCAAGCGGAGGTGTCCACCAAGTGTGACGACGCTTCGTTCACTTACGTTCCCAACACAACTCGATAGTCATGGGTAACCAACCGCTTGAGTTACTACCTCGGGCTCTACTTCACCACAACGTCTACGCCTGAACTGCCAGTGCGCTCAGTGTGACAGACCACCAGGGGATATTTGACGACATCTCAGCAATTCATGAAGCTGCGAAAAGCGATGGCTCCATGTCAAACAATCAGAAGCGGCAAATGGCTCAAGATTTCAGCGCCGCTAGGATGTTCCTTCAACCTGCTTCTCTGGTTTCTTTGGCTCCGCTACGCAATCAACATGTGTGTACCCTAGAAGTCTCTTAGGGTACAGCACTCCAGAAGACAGTTACAGTTACTTGCGGGTGCGAGGACTAGAAGTAACGAAAGCAACCTGGATTTTATCCTCAGACTGGTTGAACAAACGAAAGGCGGGAGCATGAAAGACGAGAAGTTATGACTTGGGCGTAGGGTTGTGGGGATGTTGGTAGGCTGGACGTGTTGGCCTACGACTGCTAGAGCTGGGTCAACGTCAATTTTTCCCACGGCTTACACTAGCGTTTTGAGGGCGACTGCGAACGATATCTTGACGCGAGCTTATATCACGGGACCCGGTGACCGAGGTGTGATGCTTGACGATTGGAGAACATAGGATCTAAGCATTGTCATGCTATCACGTTCTGGAGGAGGAACAGAGAAATACCAAAAGCACGTTGGTGTTTTCATCTAAACTAACATTATGTGCAAACAATAGCGGCCACTAAGCTCGAGACCGAGCTCGATGAAGTGCATAAAGTACCTACCTACCTAATCAGCGCGTCTTCGTCCACTGACTTGCTGATCGCAAGTCGTGTTTCACTTCCTTCTAGCATTGTCTAGCATCCCGTACTCAGGCTCCAGCTTCGCGAGCCTTCGGCTTGCCCGCTCCTTCTTATACGTCTTGCGCTGCCTGCTGTGGCGTTGGGATGCTGCTCGTGTCGAGGCTTCCGCTTGCGTCAATGTGTTCTTGGTGATCCGACCGCTGCAAGTTTTGCGAAGAGTGCCTCTCGCTGGTTGAGGTTTCGTTGCTGACGAGTGCGCCACTGCTTCCCGCGTGTGAGCACCTGGAGCATCGCCTGTCCCGCCTGCTTTGGGGACTTTTGCTGGCGGCTGCGGCGTTAATTCTGTTCCTTTGACTCTTGGGAAGGAACCGTACTTGTGAGCGAGGTAGGTGGGAATGAGACCGAAACCGGTAAGATTCGACATGCAGCGCCTACGTGTCCATTCCGCCCGATCTTGAGGTGACAGTAGATGGGTAGTTCTATCTGCCTTTTGTGTCAATTCTGTTGACCTTTTGCTGGCCCTTTCTAGAGCCTCACGGTCTCTCTGTTCTTCGCCCTCAATTCTTTCCAACTCTTCTGCACATGATGCAGCATCGCGCTTAGCATCAGACAGCAGGGCCTCTCGCCGTCGCCGGCGGGAGATGCGACCGTAGGTACCTTTGCGCCAGAGATCCCATACACCCAGATTCCATACGCCCAAATGAGTGTCAGGTGGCAATTTGGGAGGCTGCGATCCGTAGAAGCAATTCCAGGCGTCGTGCTGGGAATAGCTGGCCGAAGCGGCTTCTTCTTCCGGGGATACATCCTTGCTGAAATAACCAAATTCTCTTGGTACAGGATTACCCCGTGACCATTCAAGGAAGGCCACGTCCGCTTCATACACAGCAACAATCTCTGCCTGCGTCCAGCCCTTCTTGGGCAGGTTGATATGGTCCCGGATGTTGTCTTCTTCAAGATGGAACCGATCAAGATCCCACTGGCGAAAGCTTTCCATTAGCTCGCGTTTCTCGCGGGCTTGCCTGTTACCCGGCTCATTTTCACGTCGCGACCTAGCCCTGTCTATGATCTCCTCCCTTACAAAGAACCTATGGAAGTGATAATCCTCCTCAGTCAAGTCATCATGCGTTCGCATGTACTCTACATATTCCCATTGGTTTGTCGGAATAGGCGTTGGTTCGCGAGACCCAGAGCTGTCGCTTGGTGGCGAAGGTGTCGGAGGTGCTGGAGGTGTCGGAGGTGCCGGAGGTGGGGAGGGACTGCGCGGAAGGCCTAACTCGTTGTTGGACATTCGAGCCCACAAGCGCTTCCAGCCTTCATCGGTTTCATCAACGTGTAAGGTTCCAGAGGCTGGTTTAAAAGGTCGCCCTTCAGCCTGGTGCTCCATCACCCTCAGAGCTCGCTGACGCGCCCCGTACACTGGATCACGCCTATCATGGGGATTCCTTTCCTCGAGCATAACTTTCCGCAGTTGGTACCACTCTTCGCCGAAGTGCTTTCTGCCCCAAGCTGAATAGGTTTCAGGATCATAGGGTTCTGGCTCAGGCGTCCACGGCATTCGTGCATCAAAATCGTATGTATCAGGGTCATAAGTTCGTGGCACCAACATACTTGTGCCCAGTACTAATACAGAGTATGTATCTCTCTCTTCGTTTGCCGGATTGTCAGCCGCGTGGACATTGTCGTCGAGGTTGTTGCTGTTGGATAGAGGATACACTTCGTCAGAGGCGGCCTCAACGGATGGAGAAAGTGTTGACATATTTTTGAGTCTGCGCTTGGGGCTTGTATGCGGAGCCATCTAAATGCTAACAGACGCGGAAATGGCTGGTCAGGATTAAAGAATAGTGAAGGATATGTTGCTGGCGTTAGGTTGAGGGGATGGTGGAGGAAGGGATGAAGAATATTAATAGACGACTTCTTAAGGGGAATGGCAACCGGTGGAACAAAGGATATTAGCAGGCGGTAAGTTGGGGAGGTTAATAAAGAATGGAACAAAGGATGTTGCTGCGATTAATTTGAGGGAGGTGAAGGGCAGAGCAAAGACGGTGGAAGATGGAACAAAGGATATTAGTAGGTATTCATCTAAGGCGAAGTGGTGACTGATATGGAACAAAGGAAGTTTATTAATAGGTGATAAGTTGAATTGAGACAGTGAAGAATGTGGAACAAAACATGTTTCTAGAAAGTTGTTTTCCAGTCGTAGGCTCCGTATTCCTCTCTGTGGCTTGCAATCTACATAAATCTTGACCGCCTGAGCTGCTCGTTCCAGCTTCATCTTCTCATCCATCAAGTATTTCGAACATGGATATTGATCAGACGGTTTTCTATCTCTCCTCAAGGAACCGCTACGCTTCGGAGATCATCAAACATCCTGACAATAGCAACCGAACATGCCAGGACCCTAAAGACCCGAAGAAGCTATGCCTGCGAATTGGATTGGATCAAGAGTCCAAGAGTCCACCATTTCTCGTCAGCTTCGGCAGACGAGACCAGAACGATGTGATCCTTGGTAAAGGCTTTCCGAATGCTCAGTGCTATTTCGATTTTAATAACGAAAGTGGAGAGCTTCTGCTCCACGACATATCGGAAGCTTGTGATACGCAACTCCAGGAGATCGAAAGTATAAACAACGACTATGAAGACGAAGATGGGGATGGAGAGACAAAGGAGAAGCTAGGCTTCCCCCAAATATCGAAGACCCGTCGGCGATGTGTCGTGCTTCTCGGGCCTGACTTATATCACGATCGCATCGAGTGGCACTTCCAGATCCGTAACGCTAGGTTTCGGTTGATACCAGGACCAACACAACTGATAAAGGAACTGCAAGTCAAGGGGTCGCTAGCTCTTGAACCCCATAGTACCTCGCCCAAGCAGGGAAGTGATAAGGTGATCCGATTTAGAAAGCTCAAACCACTTGGAAGTGGCAGCCAAGGTGAAGTGCACGAGGTTGTCGACCTGGATACTGGTACGCACTACGCTTGCAAACTCGTCGACGTGATGAAAGGGGCAACTGAATGGAAGAATCATACCGGGAAATTTTATCGGGCAAGAGTGATATGGGAGGTAGAAATGGTCCGGAATCTGATGCATGTAAGCTCCCTATTCAAAATCCCCATGCTTGCCTCACGCTAATCATGTCAGCCTCACATCGTGCCGTACACACACGTCCGGGAATTGGTGGCCAGCCCCAACATCCAGATCTTCATGCCTGTATATGAGGGCAACCTCTACAATCTATTGGAAGAGCCCAGAGTCGATGGGAAAGAGGGGGTGCGAGATATAATCAGCCAGATGCTATACCAGATGCTCCAGGCACTGGATTTCGTTCATTCTCGCAACCCACAAATCATACATCGAGACATTAAGCCTCCAAATATCCTGTACCGCGGCAACAACTTCTTTTTGACAGACTTCGGGATCGCAAAAGCTGTCGATACATCAAATACTGTCGTTGGAACGCCAAATTATATGGCACCTGAAGTTAGGGAGAAGAGGGAGCAGACGTCCAAAGTTGACATATGGGGGCTCGGCGTGACGGTGGTGGCGTGTTTAGAGAACCCAAAAGATTTTGAGGAAGAAGGAAGTCGTACGGATGGGGAGAAGTGGTACGAGTACCTCCAGAAGAGTTTGAGCCAACATCACTCTTCTTCTCTCACATCTATGGTCAGCGTCGACCCGGATGGACGTCCAGCGGCTGACGAGCTACTACGGCAACACTGGCCGACAGGTGCCACCTTGAGTTCAGCAGCAGCGCCGCTTTCGCCACAGCCTAGGGGAACGATAACGCCTATCCTCATGGACTGGGTGCGAACGGTACCAGAAACACAGCCTGCGAGGCCTGTCAAGCGTAAGAGGTCATCGTATGATGCACAGTTGCCGCCACCGAAACGGTTTCGTAAGGCATAGGAGAGATAGGCATTGGGAATAGCTTAAGGCCAATATTTCTTGACGGGGCGGCGGCAGCGGCCGCGGCGTGAGGGGGGCAAGAAAACATCAGACCTTGATACAGGGTGTCAAAATAAACTCAGCAAAGGATATCCTAAACTCATACTAAATTTAGGCTAAACTTATACTAAGTTACTGTTTGTCTAGGTGAGTAGGTAGGTGGAAAATCATTTCGTTTTTGCAGTGAAATGATCTTGTACAACCAAAACTCAGGTAAGATGCCGCTGCAAATTGTTTGACTGTGGGCTTTCACTTGTGTCTGCGGGCGTTTAGACCTGGACGGCTGGCCAGAAAGTCTTGCTTTCAAAGCAGTGACCCTTGCGGGTTACACAATATGCGAGATACCTAGTACTCGCGGATATGTTCTGCCCTGGTTCGACGTGATGCTTGTGTTCTAACATGGCTGAGTGATGTAAGTTTGTAGTGATTGCGGGATGCAACCATCCTCCTCGTCCCTTCTAGCAGCGTTTGCTCTTAACAAGGTACTTAACTCAATGGTATAAGTTACATTTAACCTCGTTTACAATAAATAAAGTACCCTCGAAGCCTAGGTCTTAGTTCTGCCACTCGTAACGTGAGAATTCTCAACTAAACTTCAACAACTAACGCAAAGACAAATGTCAGACTTGATGGACAACGTCGACTCGAACCCAGAAGGCCAGCGACGCATATTCACGTTGTTTAGGGGTGAGCATACCTTCTCTGGATTGATCGAATGGACGACAGCGATGCCAAAGACCTTGGAGCCATGTCTGGCAGTGGTTGAAGAGAGGCTACCCACGGATGAGAACCGACCAGAAGAGGCTCGCACCCTAGTATTTAATCACTTCTTCAACGATGGGCCCAGGATCGGCTTAGTCTACAAGTGCGTTAAGCAGCCTATCGATCTGCGCGAGGCCATTACACGCATCCCAAAGCCCTCCCCGGAACACAGGCGTGCTCTTGGCAGAACTATAGCGACACAGGTCCGGTCCCTGTACGTCCACTTTCAGATCAATCACCCAGCTTTGCGGACCGAAAGCTTCATCTTCTTCGTGAATTCCGACCCAAATCTTACCACGCCTTATATTCTTGACTGGGCGCGACTAGCATCTCCCGAGATGTACCAACATCCTGAACACCAAGCAGGAAAACCTCTCTGGTCCGACCACGTCTGGTCGCTGATGATGGTGCTCTCTGAGATTGCTGACTGGAAGCCACTTGAAAAAGAAATTCTGGACCACGCCGAGTTGCGGAGCAGGAAACTTGAGAGAAAGCGACTGGTGACAAATCCGAGCTGGAAGGATGCCATGACCGCTGAGTTTTTCCAGTTCGGCTTTGAATTTCTTGAGAAGGATCGCAGCACACTTGAGGAGTACAGCCGTTGGAAGGTCAAACGCTTCTATGATAGATTGTGTAAGCTTCTGGAGCCGTTGTGATACTCTGTCCGGGGGGGTGAGCGTGCGACCATCTCAGCGCCATCAGCCTCAATAGTCACTGCCTGCTCTTTGTTTGTCTTTTCGATGTTTTAACAACTCCCTGGATTGTTGAGACTCTGGCAATGTCCCCCGCTCAGAAGATGGCAGACTTCTATAACTGGTCTTTAGGATGTCGGAGTAGTTAGGAGTCTGGACCAGAACTGAGAAAATAAGCAGCAAGAGAATTTGTCAATTATATCGCAAGTCTTTTGGCCACTAAGATTTACTGCCACAGCCTAGCTGCTGTCAAGTGTAAAGAGGACATCCTTGACTTCTTTTTAGCACAGGTCACCCAGTGGCGACTTCTCAAGTGATATACTTAAACAGCCTATAATGGCATCAGACTGTTTCGTATCGTCTCAAAACTTATGTTATCACATACAGTGTCTGGCCTTCCAAGCGAGTATCATCAAACGGCCCTTCTCATACAGGCATCTGCAGTTCAGCTTTAACTCACGTAATCTAGTAGATTGCCTACACAAAGCCCGCCTTCATAACGCCGTCCTTTAATGTATGCCCTACATGATCCAGAATTCCCCAGACCCTCGAACAAACTCTTCCGTTGCACATATATGCTACCTGTCCTATTGGTCCTCTAGCATCCCAGACTAACAGCATTGGCGAAAAGAGCATAAGTATCAGCGTGGTTGATGTTTTGCTCAGCAGTCAAACTCTGGATGAAGTTATATCCGTAACCACCATAGTCAGAGGTTCCCTTGATCTGGTTAAGATGGGTCATCTCGTGCAAGTTGGTGTTGCCCTGATCCTGAGCATGGCAAGTCGAAGTGGTGGCAGGAAGACGCTCAAAGTAGAGATCGCAATAGGCCATGTAGTTTCCGCCGGGAACAGTATACGCAAGAACACCGTTCTGGCACGCGCCGTAAACATCGGTACAGTAGTATCGAGTATCTCCAGCGTTGGTCGACCCACACTCAGCAGCGATCTTGGCAAAGACATCAGCGACAGTCGAGCGAGTCGCAGCGTCAGAGTTCTTAAAGTACTCCTCCACCTTGGCAGCCGGGCCGTTGGAAGCAGCCTCCTGAGCAGCTGAAGCCTGTCTAGCACAGTTCGACAGAGCAGCTTGAGTGACCTGGAGCTTGCTGCCAGAGCAGTCACTCTGGACTTGAGCGCGCTTCTGGTGGAAAGCGGTGCGGACGGAGAAGGCCTGGGGACCGTCGACTTCGGCGTCGAGACGGTTGGAGTAGAAGGGGACTGAGCCGATCAACTCGGTGGAGTTCTCCTGGGCGAAGGAGAGGGCGCCGGATGAGAGAACGCTGAACTTGCCGCCGGCGGAAAGATCGTGGAACTCGGCGATGTCGAACTCGACTTCGTAGGAGTTGCCGGAGGGGATGTTCTGGAAGGCGGTCTCATCCAGCTGGGTGGTGTCGAGGGCGATGCGAACACCGTCAAAGGGGACAGTCTTTTTCTCTGTTTGAGGTCAGTAAGTGAGTAGCTATGGGGGTAGTGACTGAGCGAGAATAGTATCGGGGATGTGTTAGAGAATGTTTCCCTACTGTGCTGGCGAGGTTTGATATGGGTAGACACAACCCTCAACAACAAGCAGGCTACAGATCCAGATCTCTCGACATCTCACTCAGGCCTCATATCCAGGAATCTTACCAGCAGAAAAGACCTGAGCCCTCTCAACAGGAGCCGTATCAAGGAATGTTCCAACCTTGAGGAGCTTCAAGTTGCTCTTCCCATTGTTGGTGATAACAGCCTTGACCTTTGAGTTCCCCTGCATCTTCAACTCGACATTCAAGGGAGTAGGGGCGCGCTTATCCACCAGGGGCGCAGCGACAGCCATGGAGGCGAGAGCAAGACCAGCAAGCAGCTTCATTTTGAACGATAGACCAGATCGAACGAATGTGATGTAAAAGAGTGAAGAGAACAAAAAAGAAACGAATGAATGAATGAAAGGAATGTCTGTTGTGAATAGGATGAGGACATGCTGAGGGACTCGAGGTATCGTGAGTACTTATACGAATGTCGAGTTGATACCCTGCGACTCGTCTGGACTCGGGAGCAGGGGACTTGCGACGATATTGATCCGTCTTGGTGTGGACCGATCCAGGGTTTCGTTTCGGACATGTCAATATGTTTGACACGCGCCATTTCCGCTCTCCAATCTTGGCGATTCTCGAATTAATTGTCCGAAAATTGACTCCCAACGTTACCCATCCTCTACCATCGGGTTTTGTTTATGCTATTCTCGCTATTTGAGTTTATCTTCCGATTTACACAATTAACCTTAACTTTCGCGATTGACTCTGTCCGATGTAACAAAATCGAAGATCTCCCAAGATTAAAAAAGGATCAAGGCCAGGTCCGGGCGTCATGCCTTTTCGAAACACACCATGTAGCATCGTCAGCTAGGATGAGGATGCCCCACAACAGGATCGGTCAAGGCTATAAGAGATCGTCGTAAATCAAGGTTACGAGATTGGAAGGGTTGTTTGTGAATATATTAAAACAAGGTCGCTCCCCGTTTGACTTGAGACGCCTTTGGGCCGTTGAGGAAGGAGATTGTGGTTTGTTGTTTGACGGGCCGTTTCTATAGCGTTATGAGTTGAGATTATTGGATAGAGGTATTGTTTACGGATTTGAGTAGAGGAACTGGGCATAAATGTGTATCAGATTGCTGACAGCATGTGATTTTGAGATGGTAATAATTGTTTCGGTAGACAGCTATGATCACCAACGGCCGAAAATACTGTATCGAACGGTCTTTTAGTAAACTGATAGATTCGATGGTCAAGAATCTTGAGACGTCTTGGCTTTCCACTATCCTGCAGGTCTTCCAACGTCTGAACAAGCCCCTCCACGCTACCACTTAAGCTTATACAGCAGCCTCCGATCATTTCCATTCTCATATATGACAAGATTTGCAAGGATGATCGATTCATCTCCGGTCTAATAGACCCATGATGCTCGAAGTAACGTACAAAGATCGGCATGGAGCATTGACTTGGGAACTTTTAGAGCAGGTGCCAAATCTAAGTCAAACAAGCTTGCTTGGACCAGTTTGAGAACATGACTTTCGCACTATTATTAAAGGTCTCTATTGGTGATGTGTTCTTGAATGGTCTGGAGGATGATGGACTTTTGCGTGAGAGACTTATTTGTTTGGCTTGCCGCGTTTGTCAAGACATCAAATTGCTAGGACTAGTTGAGGGCCTCAGTTTGTGGTATCAAGGCTGACGATAACGAGGTATGCGACAACTCGTTGGAAGAAAGAACCATGTTCATCTTAGACTATTTTAGAGATGCAGCATTGATTCATTGGAAAAGCTATCAAAACTGTCCCTTGTTTCCAGATGTTGGTCTGGTAGCATCTTGAAATGTGACTATGTACCCTAGACCAGTCAGTTCACAACAGTAGTCGCAACGAATTACGCAACAGCCCAAGTATTGCCAAGTTCTAATGCATTTATGGCTGTTCAAGATGTACAGCACTCACATTATAACAACAATTACAGGTTCTAGTATGCATGTAAAATACTTTTGCGATAATTGCCATGGCATAATATTCAGGTTAATCACCCTATCCCTGGTAGTAAAGGGAGCACCACAGCGGGTTAGACAGGCATCTAAACGACCGTGAGCGATACCAATTGGCCTGCCAGTAAAAAGATGTCATGAAAGAAGCTCAATTGGCAAAAAGAATGATCACGCTGGGGATCGAACCCAGAATCTTCTGATTCGTAGTCAGACGCCTTGCCATTGGGCCACGCGACCGTTTCTTGTTATTGAATTGACTTTCCAAAATGTCGCTTACGGATTCTGCGCTCAAACTTTTTCGCTAAACCCGGAGGATTGCACGCTGAATCAAACTCGGTACGCCGCCCACAACCCGCGCCAAGCGAACAAGGGCTAGCGACTGATGGAATCTGCTAAATGGCATTAAAGAGTAAAAGTCTCCATAGCGGCGTTCAATAGCTCAGAGTAGACCCTGGACTAACTCCTAGCCACGCAGTGACGGATTCGTCGCGCCACCTTTATAAGGGAGGATAAGCGGCACAGCACAAAGAATGCAATGCAAATAAGTGCACGTGAGATACCGGCAGCCCCTGGATTCTGCGTTAGTTAGGGAGCAGTCGCGTACCTTTTAGCTCATGCGTAAGGTTAATTATTATCTTAAGTTATTTTAATGGGACGCACTGTACTCAGCTCCTCTGCACGTTCATTTCATTCTCTTGGGGGATCAAATCTTCATTCATCCTCACACTCACACGCACTTTCACACTCACTCTCCTTTATGCCATTATCTACGTGATACGGGGACTGAAACAATCCCTTGTTCCTTTGACGTCAACTCACTCATTTCATTTCTCTCATTGTTGCCTTGCGGGTTCCGTTCAAAAACCGAGCTCATGCCATGGCCATCTTCGCGTCTTCAGCTGTACGCCTACTCATCGGCCTCACAGTCGCACTCACCTTCATCGCCTTCTTCACACCAACAGGCTACGTACCAGACGTCGCTTTATCATTCAGGATGCCAGCTGCACTAAAAAAGCTCGACGTCTCCATTTCCCAGGAGGAGAAGGATCCTGTTCTCATCCGCGCAACCGTCAGGAACAACAACGACGAGCCCGTCACTATCCTCAGCTACGGCTCACCCCTAGACCCCTTGGGCATTTCTCTTGGCATTCTCTACATCACGCCAAAGGGCGACAGCAAACCACTTGACATCATGCAGATTGAAGCATCACGACTCTGGCCGCCTGCTGATGATGCTCTAATTGAGATTCTCCCCGGCCGATCGGCCTTTTGGGAATTCACCCTCCAGGAACCTGTTGTCCCGATGGACAAGGTGTTTGAGGGCGCGACGGTGCAGCTCAAGGGGACGTGGAATGCTGTGTGGACAAAGGAGAAGAAGAATGTTGACTACACATCCTTCGAGGACGGCACACCAGCAAACGAGACTCTAACAGGGCCATTCAAGTCAAATGTTATCGACATTGAAGTCGTATAAACATGAATTGTATCATCATTGTTATTATTATTTGGCGTTTGGGGGGGCAGGCATGATTAATTGGTTCACTTGTCTCTACGTTAGATGACTAGAGTGATTGATGGGTTAATTGGGAAGACAAGCAAGGGGCGAAAATATTTTTTATTAGAATACATATAATCCAATCCAACCCAACCCAACAGCCAAAGCAAGCATTCTTTGTGTCTCCCTGAAATGCCTGCAGTCAGCCTTTCGACGCAAGCCACATTCATACCCTGGAACAGACCATTGACCAACCAAGCCCAGGCGTGGACAAGTGTCTTAGATTATATCCAGAGCTACACAACGCCGACTGTTGGGTCTAGTATTCAAATATCGTTAGCCTAGTCAATGATTGATAACGTTGGTATGGCTAGCTTAATGACGGGCGTTCCGGAAACCCCCTTTTCCAAATAAGGGCCCTTTGCACTACCCTGAAGCTGAAGAAGCCATGACGAGCGTTGGTTCTGATGAAGAAATGCTGGTACTTGTGATTGTCATACGATGAACTGACAATGCATGCATGTGTAGATTGCCCTTGTCGTCAACCAATCACGAGTGAATCGCCATTGGCACATCAGGACTCAACCAGACCATGGCTATTATATGAACCCGCTTAACGGCAACACATTCTTTTTTGCCCCAAGCTGAAGTGCATCGCTTTTTGCCAACATCAATTTTCCAGAATAAGTGTCTCGTGAGAAATACCGCAGGGAACATCCAGTTGCTAAGGACAGGCCTTGCAAGTACTCCCAGGCTGATGGGATGCTTTATTGGTTTGGCCCCATTACACTTCCTCACATTTGACCATCGAATCACCAGCAATTGAGACGATGGCAAACCGAAGCTGGCTGTTTTATGGGAACGACGGATCGATGCTATCAGACCCTTGCGTACCGAGACTACAAGCTGCCGACTGATATCACCACCTTAGTTTCCTCTCCATGTTTCAGCAGTCACCCACATTCCCGTTCTCAGTATCAAGCGTAGTATAGCCTAGTATTCAATTTTTTTTAATCCCCAATCTACTTTTTAACTTTCTTCCCGGATATCAATCTACTCCCGAACAAACAGCCCAGCCATACCCATACCCGTACCAACACACATACTCACAACACCAACCTCACCACCATCCCTCTTAAGTCCATGCAAAAGCGTACTCGTCATTCTCGCTCCTGTAGCTCCAAGAGGATGTCCCAGCGCAATAGCTCCTCCGTCAGGGTTGACCTTCTCCTTCGCCCACGCATCCTCAAGTCCCAACTCCCTCACACAGTGCAGTGCTTGACTGGCAAACGCCTCGTTGATCTCCCATCGTGACACATCCTCTGTCTTGAGACCGGCTTGGTCAAGGAGCTTGGGGATGGCCAGGGCGGGGCCGATGCCCATCTCATCGGGATCGCAACCGACTGTCACGGCTGAGACGAATTTTCCAATGATGCGGTCTTGAAGACCGAGGGCGGTGGCTGTGCTTCGGCGCATAAGGAGAGTGGCAGCAGCACCGTCGGAGACTTGGCTTGAGTTTCCAGCTGTTGAAGCACCGTCGGGCTTGAAAGCAGGCTTGAGCTTAGCCAGAGCCTCAATGCTAACACCCTCACGAATACCATCATCAGCAGTGACAGTGATGCGCTTCTCCTCGCCAACCTTGTTACCCTGCTTATCAACCTCCTGGAATCTCGTCTCAACAGGCACAATCTCCTCTGCGAAACGGCCCTCCTTTCTCGCACGCGCAGCACGACGGTGCGACTCAACAGCCATAGCGTCCTGATCCGCTCTCGAAATACCATATCGCTCCGCAACGTTCTCTGACGTCAAACCCATAGGCATAATACAATCCTGCGCATGACGGTTGGGCGAGGTCTTCAGCTCCGGCCACACATCTACAGGAATAGCTCTGCTTCCGTAATTCCTCGTCATGCTCTCCATGCCAGCCGCGATACCTGTGTCGATCATGCCCGTCTGGATCTGCGCCGACACAGCAGCGATGGCCTGCAGCGAACTAGAGCACGCGCGGTTCACGGTGTACAAGCTGGTGGTGTTCTTGAAGCCGACGTGGTTGAGAGCCATGCGCGCTGCCTTGGAGCCGCCGAGCTCGGAGAGCACCACGCCGACTGCTACATCGTCGACGGGGGCCTCGGGGTGTGCTTTGAGAGTGGCTTTGAGGACGCTGGCAAGGAGCTCCTCGGGGTATGCGTCCTTGAGCTGGCCCTTGTAAGAGCGGCAGATGGGAGTGCGGACGGCGGAGAGGATCACGGTGTCGGAAGGGGATTTGGCGAGAACGCCTTGAAGGCCTTTGTGAAGACGGGCCGACATTATGAGGGTATGAGAAGATATGGGAGATTATAGGGTTAGAGGGAGAGCCAATTGATGATATGAAGGAGAAAAGAAGAGATCAAAGGTTCATGATGAGAAGTGAGAGAAGTGTTTATGAGCCGGGTAAGTAAATATCCCATTACCCATTACCCTCCACCCCCGCCGAAAGCCGGAACACTCCCGTCCCGTTGCCATGAGCCGAAAGTGGACCCTCGACACCGGCTTCAGACTTCGGGTAATGTTTCGAGTGTGGCTTGAAATGTCGGAGCGTCGGGTAACATCCCTACGTGTGGCGGTTTATGGCTGTGCACCACTCATCATGAGACATTCACATTCTGATTGAGACTTGTTGAAACTTTAACAATCTTTCCATCGCTACACAAATCCCGCTGTGACATTCTACCCTCTTTTGATCACGCCAACATATATATACAAACTCGCCAAATGCAATGCCTTCAACGCCCTTCCCCTGTGCCGATGCCGTCGTATAATAGTACCCCGAACTCCATTTGCAATCTGCTTCTGACCTGACATTTCACTGTCTATACTGAATCCCTAGTCCTAGCTTGTCTTGCCCATCTGCCACTGGTTCGACCACTTTGGACTTCTTCGCTGGACTTGCTTGATTGAGCCGTATCTCCTCGGTAGATGAATGGTTGCCGCTGAATTTTCGCTTGTCGCCGTCTCCATTTCGATGGGAAAGGAATCTCTCCTGCATGCGAACAGTCTTCTCCATTGGTCCTGGTGTGTTTCTCAAGGTTTCAGCCACCTCAAAGCTCTGCCGCGGATCTCGCCGCAGCATCTCTGCTGCAGCCTGACTAGCCTGGCTATCAAACACCTCTCCGTCCTGGTCGCTCCGGTTCCGTGACTGTGATGTGAACGATTGAGCTGCGGCAACCGACTCGAGCGCCTGCCTAGCTAGCTCCTCATTATCGTCTGCTGAAATAGTGCTCTCTCGACTCCTACGGCGGCGGTCAGTCTTGGCCACAGGTGTCGTAGGAATGAACTGTCTCTGGGAGTATCGATGAGGCTCCGAGTGAGGTACCAGATCCACCGATGGAAGAAGCCCAACGTTTGTACCCACCGGCCGGTTCATAGGCGTCGTGGGCAGAGACGACATGGATTGCGAGTTGCGGTGGTGTTTCCCGACGCGTGGTGCAGGGCGGTGAGAATGCATCGGTGTCGAAGGTGCGCTGTTGTTATCCTGGCTCATAGCCTGTAATAAAGCCGAGAGACCATGCTCGCCTTGGGATCTAGATGTCTGCTGTTGAGAGTTTCTATGCCCTTGTGTCACAGCAGAGACTTTCTGTCTGGGTGTTAAAACTGCGTGAAATATACCCCCAGGTCTACAGAGCATCTGCATGTGCTCTCTGTTCTCGCGTATTCGTCTCAGTAACATATCTCGCTCTTCATGAAGAGCAATGCTTTCATCCTCGCTTTGCTTGATGACTTTCTTCGCCGTCTGGACTCGGCGTTGGAGGATCTCATTCTCTTGTAGCATGGCCTCATACCGCGTCTTCATCTGTAAGTACTTTGTTTGTAGTGCCTCGGATGGCTGATCAAATTCCTTTCTAGCCATTCGAGTGAATTCTGCATTTCGCAGCGCGTCCACCTCGCGACGCATCATCTCGTGTTCCACAGCAGCACGCTTGGCATCGTCGTCGGCCTGGATAGACAACAAGTTATACTGTAACTTATGATGAGCTGTCTCCATCTTGAGCTTTTGCTGTTCTGCTAGAGCAGCTTGAAGCATGACGCGCAGCTCGTCGGCGGACGCTTCGAGGACCTGGTGTGGAGCGGGAGGGAGGAATTCTGTTGTTACAGGACGTTCGCGTACGTTGTTGGGCACGGTAGCTGGCGGGGAGAAGAGTGTCGACGACTGCTGGGAGCCAGAGAACTTTCGTTTGGAGGGACCGGGACCAGCTTGACTGGCATGGCTGTTGATCTGGGTCGAAGGGGGCGGTGTAAGTGACGATGGGATAACAGTGACGGCCGGCCGATCCTCGTTGATCTCGGTTCTGAAGGATTCGTTTGAATCGATGGGCGAATTTGGAATCTCTGTCGAAGGTAATGTCACTGCAGCTGGATCTTGAGGTCCTGCTTCCTGAGGTTGAGGTGTCGTGGGGTTCTGTCGCTCGCGAGGATGCCTAACAACGATCGTATCGCCCTGTGAGGTCTGCGAAGCCTGTGCGGCTTCCGTAGGAGAAGTCATGTTGAAGCAATCGTGTTCTGCTCTCAAACAATTCCCCAGGCAACCAAGTCGCGTCAACAGCTCTCGTCGTTCCGATCCGTCAGCTAAGGAAGTCGGATCTTCGACAGCGAGTGATATATATTGGTGGCGTCTTCAATGCGTACATGTGCTTTGCATGCGCGTGTGTTTATTATCCTTTCCAAATCAAACTTTATGCGTTGTCGTGCAGCGCAACGCAACGCACAACGCGCCGCGATATGGATCCACAGTAAACAGCGATTGTGACGAGAGAAAAACAATGGATCGTAGAACCTTCAATGGAAGAGGAGCAATGGGGATACAAAAGCACAATATGTAGGAAACGGTAGACACAAGTTAGAAATGCTTCGGCTTGTGACGCCGTCGTTTTTGGTTGCTTCCAAGAAATGAGAAGCTAGCTTGGTTGAAGATGAAAGACCCGGGAACAAGGGTTTTTCCGTCGGGCACGCGCCTATGTGTTTTCAGTGGAGGATGATGGTTGTTTTTAGGCACTAAACTAGAAGGGGTTCCAGGTGAAGTTTGGTGATCGCTGCCTGTGAAACGATCCACAGGCGTTATCTGTCAGTGCCCGAGACATCAAACCAACCGAGCCGAAACAAACGAAGCAAACGAAACAGTACAGTATGAAAGCGAGTGGAGAAATCTCTCGATATTGAAACGAATGAATCAAACCTTGTGTCCAAAAATGACTGTCAAATAGAATATGCCAACCTGCACTCCCCAACTTCAAACCTTTACTACCACCAAAAACACCAAACAGTTCGTGATACCCTTAGACAACAGTAACTCCAGCAGTCTCCGTCTCCGTCTTTTGCATCCTCTTCCCACCACACTTCAAAAACAAATTCCGAACACCTCTTCCAGCAGCCAAGATAACATGCACCACGCAGATGACAGGCCAGAACAGAATTATAGAGATCCACCACGCTGCCACAGCAAGTTTTGCCCAGGCCGAGCCGTTGGAGTCGAGATACCACTCTGGGACAAAACTACTAGCTTTCCCCCGCGTGTTTAGGACCAGGCCGATTATCAAGCCGAAGGTAATCCAGCCGCTTGTTGTGATTGCTGCCACGAGCCTGATGGTTGCGGAAGGGCCCAGGGCTTTGTCCCTCAGAACGTTGTTATCTACCACGTCGCGAGCCATGAGGGCGATGGTTTGTAATATAGGAGGCATAATGACGATTTTTGAAGACGCAAAAGGTCTTAATTGCAGTTCGAGGTCGTGCAAGGCGTGTAATGTGATGATTATCGAAGTGTCGCTCGGGCTGGTGCTTGGCCCGATCTTGTAGTTCTCGCGCGCGCGTATCGGCGTGGTTGAGGGATACTCAAAGAATGTTTCACGATATTGGGAGTAGTGATGAAACGTTCCCTCACAGGGAGGGTTACTTGTGTGCTTTATACTCGGTGATAAAGTTCGTGTTGATACTGACAGAGACGTCTCGTCCATTGAGACTTCATGTTCACGGCGTCCAAGGTTCTTGCCACAGATGGTCATGAGACAGGCACCTTCCAAAGTTGAAGAAGATCTCTAATTGAGGGCCTCTGATACGCCCGCGTTGGTGAAGAGATGAAGTAACAAACGAATTAATCGGCCTCAGTATCGGATGCTTTTAGCTGTGCGTGACTCACGACAACTGAGAGCCTATAAGCTCTAGAGGGTGGATTTCATGATTCGTTCCCTCCTATATAACCTCAAACGTGCACCTAGTGGATAGACTCAAAATTGAAAGGCTCTTCTCATACATCAACATTATAGGAAAGTCAAAGATGAACCGACAGTCAAGACTAGGTACCTTATTCAACAGCCCTGTAAGTTAGCTGCTTGTGGATTCTCCTCAGATACATTGTTCTGCTCTTGAGAAGCTCGCCAAAGATCTCCTCAGCATCAGAGAGATGGCCTCAAAGGTACGGATAAGAGAAGTATGGCGTGTCTTTGGCATGCTCGGTTACTCAAGTTGCCCTCGAGAGTTAATCGTTGTTAACAAGACGCTGTGTGGATATCCTCGACCGTCTGCTTCACGTGAAGACCATCTCTCCAATTACTAGCAATACTGTGGTAAGTTCCCAAAAGCTAAAACGAAGGCTATTGAATGAGGACTGCTGCAGTAAAGACTTTTCAAGATTTTATGCCAGCTTTTAACAACAAAGTTAGTAGACTCCACCAAATCCATCGGATGTACAAAGAATATACTCGCCTCAAAGGATTGCCTCGATAGTCATCAACCACGATCATAGGGCTTTTACATTGCGAGCCACTCCGAGAACCCTTCAATTAAGACTAATTTTCCTCTCGGGGGTTTGACTCCTCAAAACCAAAATCACGCTCGCAGAGTAGGAGGGACTAAGCGAGGTGAGAGTATTTAGGACTTTGACGAAGCGCCTTAGGGAAGTTTAGTATCTCTTACTAGACCTTGAGATTACCTTACCTGACTTTGCCACCCTATATTAACATCAGAAGTTCTTTGCTCCCCGGCGGTATGGGAAGAATGATGACTTGTGAGTAGAATGGCAATGATTCCATCATCCATGACGATGAAGTATGCGCCTCATTTGGTCACATGAGCTTCCACCAGATGAAGAATTTGTTGAAGCAAACGGTCTTTCTTTGGCAGGGTCTCTTATGGGAATTGCACATTCGCATGTAGTCGCGGGCTCAGAGCCGCTAGAAGCGAGGGGATCTTGCACTAATGAGTGCCAGGTCGAATTCTATTAATAAGAAGGCAAGATGGTATATGGTCCCCAGTAATAAATTTAAAATACGTCAAAATATGTACCAAGAAGCGAAAAACCACCCATAGCAAGTGCATATCAATCAGCGCCATGTCTACAGCTCATAATCAATCCACCTCAGGCTCGTCATCATCTCCCTGCCATGAAGCCATATCAGCGACCGGCACACGACCCCTGAGCCACCGCAGTGTGGCATCTGTGCCTCGCTCAATCACGTTCCACCGCGGAACCCTAAATCGATTGCCTACAACCTCAAAGCGCTCGAGTCCGCCGGGACCGCCGAGAAGACCAATACGGGGATTCAGATGGGCGATGTCGTTGTTGCTCACGTCGACGATCTTGAGACCCTTGATCATATCTGGTTCGAGATCAACGATGTGGTTGTTACTCGCCAGCAAGACGTTCAGAACGGGGAAAGACTCCTTCAGATTTGTTGGGAGAGCGTTGAGGCGATTCATCGTCACGTCAATCTTCTCAAGACTTGGTGCATGCAAGAACTGCACAAGCGCTCCAAGACCAGTAATGTGATTCGATGCCAAGTTAAGTTCCCTCAAAGCCGGGAGTTCCAATTCCTCCGTCAGATACGCCTCGCCAACCATCTGGTTGTGAGACACAGACAGGGCAGTCAATGTTTCGGCAAAAAAGCTAAGCGAGTTGGGTAGGGTAGCAAAAAGGTTGTTTTGGAGGAAGATTTGTCGGACACGGTGCTCGGCAGCGACTTTAGAGCAAACGACGGGATGGAGTGATGAAGACTGGGTTTGGGATCGATCTAGGATACCGCCAGGCTTGACGGGCCAAGTCTGGTTCGACAACGTGTGCGATCGAGAGCGGTGGCTTGATACAGTGTGAGATCGGGAACGATTAGGGCTTTGGGGAGGTGTAGCGAAATCATCATCTGACCTGTCATTTTCATCAAACATTGCGTCAGGGTTCGATTGCGTATTGTTAGGACCCTTGACATCAGCCAGCACATCTAGGATGCCGACTTGAGAAGCTGGCTCTTGGTAGGGAGGTGGTGGTTCAAGGCGGCCAGCAAGAACTTCCTTCAGATCTTCGGTGGTGATGGAGAGGAACTTCTTGTCACGAAGAGGGTTGCCGCTGAGTCGAATCATAGACAAGTTGTCCATGCGAGACACCTCGGGAGGGATCACTCTGATGTCGTTGCTAGAGAAATCAGCATGACGAAGTTTCTCGAGACCCATGAAACTGTTAGGAATTCCAGAGATGTTGTTTTCTTCGACTGAGAGCGTCAGAAGACTTGTCCAGGTCGTCATGTCTGGAAGTCCTTGAAGTCGGTTCATAGAGAGAGAAAGAGAATGCAGAACTGGCAGGTCGATCGAGGCACCTAAGGGCACCAGTCTTTGCAGCTGGTTTGCAGAGGCGTCCAATGTGCGCAGCTGAGGCAGGCAGCCGATGGGCTCCTCGATCAGAGTGCCCTTAAGCTTGTTCTTCCTGATGTTCAGCTCGGTAATGGGAAGTGTGGCAATGCTATCGAAAGGTAGAGACTCGAAGCTGTTTTCGCTCAAGTTAAGAATACGAAGACGCGACATGTTTTCGACCTTGGGGGGTAGTGCAGAGATGTTGTTACCATGCACGTCAAGGATTTCTAACTCATTCAGACTTGATAGCACGGGGTTGAGGGGGCCATAGAATAGATTGTTTGCAAGCTTCAAGTCGCGTAGAGAGGTGACTTGTGAGAGGGTGTCCAGGCTGTTATTCGTGAGGCGATTGTTTGACTAAAAATGTTAGCAAAGAGGATAATTAGAAATGCGTATAATGCATACCAAGTTCAAAGAGGTCAGGCAAGTCAGCCGCCGAAATCCCAAGGGGACATTGACGAGGAGATTGCCATGCATATCCAAGGTCTCGAGACCGGCAAAGATGTTTCCTTGACTAGCCTGTGCCTCGTCGAACGAAGAGGGATTGCTGTCAGGGAAGATGAAGTCATCCAATTCTTCGAACTCGTTATCCGCAGCAACAAAGCGCGTCAAGTCAACACTCTCTGCCCAGCTTCCGTCAAAGGTACCAATGCTCTCCAGATCGTACATCTTGAGAACCTCCACAGGAATTTCCTTCAAGTGCAAAGCCGCAATGTTGAGTCTTCCAGTTGTCCTTGCAGAATTGACGCGATTCTGGAGAACCTTCTTCTTGGGATCTTCGCCCTTGCGGGTATTAAAAGGATCATCATGGTTCACACCAAAGTCGAAGCCACTATCCGAAGGGACAATTGGTGCTTCCTCTTCTAGGTGTGTTTCGATCTCAGCTGCTTGCTTCATCTGTGCCCGTTTCGCAGCCTTGGCCTTGGCAATCTGCTCGCGCAGAGCGGCCGAGGACTTGCGGGCGGATGGTGGTGTTCCAGGCTCGGCCGAATCGGCTGTCAGCGACGTATTGTGAGAACTGCCAGCTGAAGGGATTGTGCCATCCCAGGATGCAGTGGAGGCAGAGTTGACAGACACGCGACGGTTTGAAGTTCCATTAAGAGAAGCTTTACCAAGGGCAGGAAGTGAAGGCTTCTTGAACAAACCCTGTACGGGAGCCCTTGACTTGGCAGGTCGCAAAGCCATAGACTGCGAGCCCTTGGGAGACATCATGGTAGGCTTACCAGGGCTGGGGCTTCTCGCGTCAGAGAAAGGAGCTGGCTTGGAGGCTCCTGCTCGAGCATTGGGAGTCTTGCTTCCGGCCACTGATGACCGCTTCTGAGGAGTGCCATCGATGGGAGTCAGGGGCTTTCTGAAGGCACTTGCGGAACCTCGAAAGCTGCTGTAACCGAGATCGGACTGTTCTGAACTAGAGCCAGGCCGACTCTCTGTCCTGTAAATCCTAACAGAAGCATCTGAAGCATAGCTAGAGCCTGGTCTAGAACCACCGCTATCTGCCCTTGAACGCGGACGTGAACTTGATCGTCCTTGGTCGAAGAAGTTTGACGACTTGATCATGGCAGGAGAAGAGGGAATAGAAGCAAGAGTCTCGATGGTCCTCTCGCTCAGAGAGGGTCTTGGCTTACGAGAGCGAGCCCTCAATGTATCGGGTTTATCATCCTCGTCGGTCGAAGCGGTTCGTGGTCTTGATTGGTTTGGGTCGAAGATGTTGTTGGCAGGATCATACAACGGTGAAGTTGCGAAAGTCTCTGATGGTCTCCTTGTAAGGGTCAATTGACGAGGGAAGATGTTTCCATCGAATTGAACACCCATGGCTTCTCCTGGAGGATCATATGGGGGTGTTGTAGATTGTTCCTCAATAATATCATCTTGTCGCTCCATCGATCGATGCGGCGTCGAAGGAATCCGTTGGGCCATAGGCTTCGCTGGTGATAGATGTGTAGGTTTTGTGATGAGCGATGTGCGTCTTGTTCCAGTGTTGAGATGTTCTCTGGAAACAGCAGGTCGCAGTCTTTGCGCTCGCTGTTGGAGATCTGGTTGACCAGTTCGTAATTGATCTCTCGACATCGAAGGACGAAGCCGAGGATTCCGTAGCTCACCACCGCCTAGACTCTCCCTTGATGGCGAGGGACGAACAACTGATGTAGGCCTTGGTAGAGCCGATGCTGGCTTTGGGATTCCTGAAGTTGGTCTTGGTACAGGTAACTTCGAGAGTCGCGGAATAGCGCTCATGCGCTTCTGGGAGGAATCCTCCATGATGAAAGTATTTGCAGGAGTGTCGTGGGGTAAGAGTAGCGTATTCAGCAGAAGTCGTTGTCTTTAAGAGGAATGCGGTTGACTAGATTGCCTGAGACAAACGGACAGCTCTTGTTTGTAAGGGGTCCAGAAGAGGTTTTGTTTATCGGGGGGCCTAGCGTTGGCGGGTGGACGACGGGACGGAAGGGCTTGCGGGAACTAACGATGAGGCGGACGATGAAGGCATCAACCTAGCACAGCAAAGCAAGAGAGGAAATATTGAAGATGCAAGTTTGAGACACGAGCAAGAAAAAAAGAGTTGAAAGAAGGTGACAGTGACAGTTCGCTTAAGCTTGTTGCTAATGTAAAGAAGAAATGATATCTCCAGGGGTTAAAGCGAGTGCCGTGCCTTGGGTTTGGAGAAGAAGATCCCGTCCAGTCAATGATACCCAGACAGTTCTTCAGGGCCAGGGTCGGGGTTGGGTTCCAGTGGGGAACAGGCTGCGAACCCACTAGATTGCGCTAACCTGTTGATGATGTTTAGTGGCCTTTTGCAGGCCCGGTGTTCCTAGGTCCGGTCCGCCTCAGACACATACGCGTCTAAACTGCATTCTCTGCCATGATACAGGATGAAAGGTATGTCCTGATCAAGGAAAGTCTCGTGCAACAGTCTGATCGTTGTTGTTTTGGTCTGTTTTCGGAACAATCAGCCATGTGTTCCTAACCCCTCCCCTACCAACGTGTGGCTAAAGCTTCCAGCGTCCCGTCTTTCATCCCCAGTCCAAGCAAGGCACGGGCTACCTGGCCTGGCTAATCCCTGTAGGGATGCCCCTGAAGTTTCTTTGTCCACTGTGTGCGTGTGCGTGTACGTGTCCCCAAAGCCTCATTTTTTTACTTTTTGTAAACAAAGGCTTGGGGTTATTGATGCTCTTTGTTTACAATCGCGTCTCAGAACCAATGACGACACTGCATTCTTTGCCATCTACGGAATATGGTACGTTGTGGATTGATGTTGTGTTCAATATTAACATTAGGTACGGTCATTCAGGTGGGTTACGAAAGAATCCACATAGCAACCAGGTACCTGGCTCTATCTGCAGGTACAGAGTAGCATCTGCATCGATCCATTGCTAGGAGTCCCATCATCATCGACTGGGAATTGAGGACAGACTTTAATTGAACTAAATGATGATACAATATTGAACTCAAATCCCCTCTCTCTCAAAACCCGTACAATTGGGTTACTGCAGAGTTTTATGTCTTGTGCTTTTTGTGATAAAGCCCCCGATCACTATCAAGTGAAACGTCGCTTGTGCCCCTCTTCCCTGTCGGCAGAACGTACATACAAAATATTCCGCCACGGATTTCGTTTTTATCCTTAGCTCATGTTTCAAGTGCACCTCTTTATGTATCAGATAAACTTGTATCATCCGTAGTCACAGTCTCAAAGCTTTGGTGTCATGGCCTTAGGAAGCAAGAAAACTCCTGACTCTAAATCAAGGTATAGAATGATTAGGCAGCCTAAAAGCATCCAGCCTGTATTGTACCTTATTATCCTACGTCTTTTTGTCATTTCAGATAGTGGCCTTAGATTTTGGCCCCCTCTTTGGAAGAGTCACGATTCTTAAATTCGCCATGAAGTCTAAATCGGTGATGCCCTCATACCAGTGGCACAACACAAAGCACGCGAGCATACGTACGGAAATATGATGACGACAAGAAATGTTATGTTCACAGTGTATTTGGCCATGGCCCGACCCCCAAGCGCCACCAAAGCCATTCAAGAATCTCACTCGCATCAAGTAAGATAGAAAAAGTGAATCTCCTCCCACTTTCATGCTGAGGAACTCAGCAAACCTTTCCATATCACTGGCCAACATCCATTCTCATCATGTATTGGAAGCCCTTTTACCGTATGATGGATCTCCCACTGGAGATTCGCCATGAAATTTATTTTTGGGCCACACCAGACCGTGTTGTTCAGGTTCGATACCTATACTCAGGCGACGTAAGAAAAAGGCGTGTCTTTTGCAGCACCCCCATTCCCTCTCTACTACACATGTGCTCTGAGTCCCGGGCTTGCTTATCAAGAGCGGGCTACAAGCTGGCTTTCCAAGCCCAATCAACTGGCAGTCAATTCTGGTTCAACTTCAAAAGAGATACCCTATTTATCGACAGAACGGCATGTACCCTAATGGAACAAGGCATCAATCCGTTCCCGTTGGAAGATACCCAAAGAATTCGAAAAATAGTCTACGAGATGTGGCGAGGTGTCACGTTGGCTCTTCAGAGTTTCGGAGAGCTTCAAGAAATCTTTCTCATCGAGTGGCACAGGGAGGGGATAGATTCGACCCTGCCTTGGGTCAAGTCTAGCGGAAGATATTTCCCTGACCCTATTCCGCAGAGCCACAGCTACGATACCAGGAACCTCTACAAGTTTGCGGAGATCCAGAAAATTGATGCGTATCTCGGCCGTCTTGTTCGCCAAACTGATCCTCGGAACTCGTACTTATTGTCGCTCGGCTGTTGGAGTAGCCTCTGGAGCCTTAACCCTCCAGCGTCCATACCAAGGGACACAGATCTCGCCGAGTATCTCAGTGAGCCTTATGAGAAATGGAGATCCCTTGATCAGAGCCGGGAATGCCAAGAGTTAGAGTTGGGAAAGGTCTGGGCTGAGTTAGGGCGGCCAAGCGGAAAGCTGCCCAAGTTCAAACCTGTACACCTCCTCACCGACGCTGAACACCAATTCGTCCGACGAGAACGAAGTATCGGTTATGAAATGCTTCAAACAACGTTCCATATAAACAAGCTTTCCGGATCGAACAAGGACAACCAGGTCGCCCTTAATTAGAAATTCTAGCAAAATTCAGCATGTCAGTACAGGTAAAAAGGACACATCATTGCACCATGATATAAATATTTACTAGAACATTCAATGCTGATACTTTAATCTTGTTAGGAGAGCAAAGAACCGGGCATTCCACAGCTCACCAATAACCTAGAACATGTTCAAGAGATGGATAAGATCTATGTCAAAAACCCGCAATTTGTGGAATTCTTGTGACGATATGAAACTCAAAATCTGCGTATCCCCAATGAAAGTTTGACTGACGCCCTAATTTCTACTGATATATGTCATCATTTTGCTCTATTGAGAATCAAGATCTCGAAGTTAGCTCAATTTGAGTTTGGTTGATGGTCAAATCGAGCACTTGCAATCTAAGTTGCAGGTATATTCTGCGTAAATCCCCTGATATAAACATGCTCTGAGGAATAGCTCTTCTTGTAAAAATTTGTGTGTTGTGGCTGAAGTCTCTTTCAACCTCTCAACCTTATGACGACAGTAAAACTGGTTAATATGGAATCACTCAAGGTAAAAGATCCAATGAGAGGGATATTATAAAAAAAGCCTGGAATTTTCAACTTTACAAAACGAGTTCTAGGTTTACTCACTGGTTAATCTACAACTCTATTCTTACACCTACTTAGTACTTATACATTGCACTCCCCAGAAATGATACCCTATTCGGTTATTTCCTTCCCCCATTTCATCTATTTCTTAAACACACAAGCAATGGCCAATTTTCAAAGCCTGCCCCCGGAGATCCGGCAGGAAATCTACCTCCTCGCCACACCAGCTCGTGTGGTCCATCTCAAAACTGTGGTATCCGGTTGCAAGCATTCTCATTGTCGTTTGCGGCTCTGGAATTATGGAGGAAGCCTCCACGACTGGCTACAACACAGATGCCCCTTGAAACAATATTTCTACAGCAATGCTCCAATCCCAGTCCTTCTTCATACATGCATGGACTCACGAGCCTTTCTTGTGAACAAGGGATACCAGCTCGCTTTCAAGACCAGTACTCAGGAGCCAAGAACGTGGTTCAATTATGATCGAGACGTCTTGTTTAAAGATGCAACATATTGCGGCGTTGTGCAGCTCGATTCTGATGAAGCTGCGAGAGTGCGGCGCCTGGCTCTTAATTATTCCACTGGTTGTCTCTACAAGCCGATAGAATATGATGAGCCGCCCCCCCTACATCCTTGTGAAAAGGACTGCTTGTATCCACTTATCGAGGATTTTCCAGCCCTGGAGGAGGTTCTTCTGGTTGACTGGAAGCGACATACCTTCCCCAGGGAACTAACAATGAACACAGGGTATCCTGTCAACCCTCCTTCGATGCGACATCGTTACGATACAACGAATCTCTGGAAATGCGTGAAAGTCGAGGATAGTTCCCTGTTGCGAACAATGCACCACGACCTTAGGAAAGCATACGACGGACCGAGAATTATAAATCCGTTGGGATATGGTCCTGCGCCCAATATTACAGACTGGGGTACTTTCGGCAATCGGAGTGCATATCTGCTGTTGGAACTTGCTATCTGCCGGAAGAGCCAAAAGCACTCTGTTGGCGAGTGGAGGGCGCCAAAAATGATAACTCCGGTGCATTTGATCGACGAAGGACAGGAAGAGATCCTGCAGCAGAAACAAAAGATTGCTCTTGATGAGTTGCGTCAACTGCGGAAAGACTGGGCTCCTGCTCTAAAGGAGAGAAAAGAGCGGATAGATGCCGGGGGTGGTGTGATTAGTCAACGTGAACTGCGGTATCTTTGGGCAAATCCCTGGGAGATGACGTGCTGGATCGAGAAGGATATATTTTCAAGTTCTGGATCCGAAGTCTGAATGAGGACATTAAGGGCATTGTCGGAATTGCCTGACCATGTCACTGTCCAAGCTTGTTATATTTGCGGGGAGACGAGGTGAATCCCGTGGCTCAAGCGAACAAGAAGCCGTCTAATTTTAAATCCAGCTGCTAAAAGTATTTATTCTAGGGCATATTGATTTTATATTGTATTTGTTCGATATAAACTTCTCATTTGTTTAGGATACAAGTCTTGACGTTCCCTATATAACTTAGACTAGTTCGATTGTAAGATCCATGTTGACGCTAAACTTCGGCTACAACAAAACCAGACACAGGAGGACTTGGTGGATAATCTTTCTGGTCAAGAGGCTCCTCACCTCTCTCAACCCTCCAACGATTCGTCGCCTCCAAGGGCCCAGACAAGTCTTTGAACAACCAACCCCATTTCTTCACAAACCCTTCTGACATTTCCCATCCTGATACATCCCACGGCGGTGACCAAGCAATCAAACCACGTCTTTCCATCTCATCATCTGGAAAACCCTCATACAAACCACCAATACAATCAACCCACAAATCATCCTCATCAAAAGTACCATAAGCTCGAATCAGACAGTCTCGTGCCTCTGGGGAGGGAAACATATCAATCCAGTCACAGTGCATGACTGTTTGCTGGAGAACTGTGGGGAGAAGTGCTGAAGGGAGTGAATCTGGGTTTGCTGGGTATGGGACTACGTGGATAATGTCTTCATCGCCGCAGTCAAGAGGTGTGGTTAGCATGCCGGAAATGAAAGTCCTGTTGACAGCCAAGGCTCGGAGGGCGTTGTATTGGAGAAGTGTGATAAGGTGATCTGAACTTAGAGGGAAGGCGAGATTTGACTGATTCTTCTTGGTTCTGTACGCAAGCAGGGGCTGTCTGGCGTTGTATATACTCTTGGCATGAGATGCTGGGACGACGGACATCGATTCTTGGTTGATATCCCAGCATTCGACAACTGGTTCAGATTTGATTGTCTCGGCCAGAGGCTTTGATGCCTTGGCCTTCTTTTCCTGGGCCTTTCGCTTTCCTGCCCCACAATTAGCTCGAAGCTCAAGAAGTATGATTGATGGCGTACGGTATGCTCTCATGTTCAGCCTCGTCTGCGCCCTTCTTCTTGCTGCAGCATCCGTTGTCCCGGTCCAGTCATCTTCTATGCTTAGTGCCTGCACCCGGTGAGTGAGTTGCGCCGAACCACCTTGTAGGCTCATACCTCAGCCAATTGCGGCATGGAAGTGAGCTGGAAGCATGGTCCTTGCTGATGAATCGACATGATGAAGCTGCGGAGTGTTGATGCTGAAGGGAAATGCAGGCTGCTCACATTGTCGTGTCTGTCGGGTAAAGACGTTGGATATTGAGGCGCAGACTAGCAAGGGGAGAGTCAATGTGATAAGATGATTGGTTGGTTTCACATAGTCTAGGTCGAAACAGTCTAGCGTCATGCAACCTGCTCACTCGTCCGTTTCTGGGTTTGCATTAGTGTCCTGATGGAGTAGCTCATGATTGGCCAGGCCAGGCACTTCTTGTCTTTACTGTATGCAGCCTGCTCACAACACTTGATACGCAAAAGGCACGATGGAATTAGCCATGGAGTTAACCGTCGGACTTTCGTTGCGGACTTCATCGGGAAGAACTATAAGAGGACAGCTCTACCATGGATTCCCAAAGTCTCTATGCATATCATTTCAAAACTACTACAGCTTATCAACACTGCTCTCTCAGTTTACTTAATACTTAATTCGATTTCGCAAGACAGCCGTCACAATGACTTTTCACCCCGACAGCCTCCCAGATCTCACCGGAAGGGTGTACATTGTCACAGGTGGTAATTCTGGAATGTGAGTCTACCTTCAATCCTCCCAACAGTTCTAGATCGCTGACCTTTCTTACAGGGGACTCTACACCGTTTCCCATTTGGCAAGACATGGCGCCCAAGTCTATATGTGTTCAAGATCTCTCGATAAGGGGGAAAAGGCTATTGCCGAGATCCAAAATGATTATCCTTCAGCCAAAATTGATCTACTGCAAATCGACCTGATGGATCTTGGAAGTGTTGTCGCTGCCGCTAAGCACTTCCTTTCCTTGGAAACATCCCTCCATGGCCTTATCAACAATGCTGGTATCATGGCTTCACCATTTGAGATTACCAAAGATGGACATGAGGGCCAGTGGGAGACCAATTATCTTTCGCACTGGGTTTTCACCGAACACCTCATTCCATTGATGCTGAAAACATCAAAGTCATCACCCCCTGGAACTGTGCGCATCGTCAACCTCTCTTCATCCGGCCATCTAATGGCCCCCAAGGGAGGTATCAACTTTGAAGATACATCCCTCAAAGAGGCGAGTATATGGGAGCGTTACGGCCAAAGCAAACTCGCCAACATTCTCCACACAAGAGCCCTCCACAACAAGTACGGTCCCGGCTCAAGTAACAAAGAAGGAGAGATCTGGGTAACATCAGTGCATCCCGGCCTCGTCGAGACAAATCTCTCATCTAGTATTGATTCAGCCCAGACTATGAGCTTGCGAATGGTGTCATTGTTGAGGTGTATGAAACTGATGTGGACTGCTGATAGGGGGTCTTGGAACAGTCTTTTCTGCGCGGCGAGTCCAGACATGAAACCCGAGCAGAGTGGAGAGTATATGGAGATCTATCATCGGTTGTTTGAGCCTTGGTGGCAGAATGGCGCGGCGAAAGATGAGGAGTTGGTGAAGAAGTTGGATGAATGGACGAGAGAGACTATGAAAAAGGAGGGGTGGGTCCAGTAGTGGTTCTTACTATGACTGGAATGTTTTATAGACTGTACTTTTGCTTATAGATATTGAGAAATAATTTCATAATTTGCCATGAAGGTCTTTGCTTTGTCGGGTAAACTCTATTCAGAGCAGTCATATCCATGATAGTACTAGGGCTAGATGTGTTATTTGCAGTTGAGACTTGTTGCTGAGAGCTTAAATCAGCGGAGAGAATTTAGATGGCACCATGAAATAGTTTAAGCATTTGAAATTCGATTATATTGCCGCAAGATAATCTCAAGCCCTGAAGTCTGGCCCCAGCCGATCCAGCATGTTCTCTGTTACATCATGCATTGCTTCGACCAGGTCCCAATCCATCCCACCCACTGCCCCTTGAGATGTTCCACAATCAACAAGTCCGTTCCGACTCTGTTGATCATAAGGCTTCTGCGGGTTAAACATTTCCAGCAATTGTTCCCCAAAGATATCCTCCTCGGCAGCAGACAGCTTGGGATCAGTAATAAAGGCTAGTAGTTCGTCGTCGACGAGGCCTGCCTGGTCAGTCGCTTGTTCAGTCGTATATGACTGTCGATTCGGTCTGATCCTTGATCCTTTGCTCCTCTTCAACAAGCAGCGCAGCCACGCTGGAAAGTCAAATTCTTCCGGATGCCTACCTTTGCTGATGCAAACATCGACTGTCCAGATCATTCTCAGATACATATTCGGCTGGCTCCTCAGAATCTGACTCCAATCTGTCAAAGAATTGCCACTGGCCTTGAATAGACACTGGCTGTCAATCTGGGCTAAATTGGCGACGTGTCGAACTGTTTGCCTCACCCACTCTACACCATAGTACTGGGGAAAGAAAACGTTCATTGTCTCGACCAGTGCTTTCAGTCGATCGTGATTTGATGCTGGAGCTGACCCGGCTTCCACCGATTCGTTGCATGATAGTTGGTTACTAAGCGATGACAATCGCGCGGTAATGGTATGAAGCGTCAATGGTGTAGCTAGACAAGCAAGGCTGTAATAGAACATTAGCTCCAGAATTAAGGAGCAAGTTATAGTGCCATGTTCGGCTTGTTGTACTTACGCTGATACCGGAAGCCAGCGGGCCAAGCGACGTCGGGTTAGCTCTTCATAGCATGCTGTAATCTTCTGAGCAGCATCTTGCACCTCAAATGAGCTTTGCTGGAGCTTTAAACTCCGCCCTGGTCTTGTCATATCTTCACTATTGGATTCGGATGTGAGAGACTGCCGCAGTATCTTGGAATGACAGAGTGCAATAGATGCAGTGCTATGCCCTTGGTTAGTCCAGGTTGAACTCCAAGGTATAGGGCAACTCACTGATAGTAGATATACATGAGATTCGTCTGCAGCACAATAGACTTTTCCTGATCATTGTCTCTTCCACACGAGTCTTGGTGCGCATTCTCGAAGGGAGGGAACTGAGCCGAGACCCTCACATACCAGGCCTTCAAGGCAGCCTCGCATTTCTCAAAGGCGAGGTCTTCGCCCTCTGAAAATCGCGACTTCGATTTGACAGAATCCTCGAACGGGTACGTCAGGGTCAGTACGTCAGTCAAAAGAATCATCAGTTCAAGAAGTTTTGAGAAAATGCTGATTTGTCGCCGTTTAGTAGCTGGAGTGAATACACTTGAACGATATATGTCGTCCTGAAGGTGTTCGGCGCCCAGAGGGATCGTATTCCTAAAATCAAATCGGTCGTGTGTAATATTGAGGCTAAAGCGCGTGCAGAGCGGCGAGATACGGTCCATGATGACACAGCACCACCATAAGCGATGGAGAGAGTTTTGGTATTTCCGTTGTTGCGTGGATGTCATCTCTATTAGCTCTGGCACTTCTGTGTACCGGTCCGCGTTGATACTTCTGGCGTGCTGGATAGCCAAGCTCAGCCAAGTCTTGTAGGGGTTTAAGGTCGTGTTTGAAGGTGGTACCCAGCCCATCATGAGAAGAGCTGCCTGAGCTAGAGGCAGGGACGATGTTTCCGAACCTAGATCGTACAATAGCTGCAAGTCTTTAGTTAATTCGGCGGCGGACCATTGGGTTATTCGAACACCAACCTTTGTTCGTCTGTAGAATTCTGCTCGAGCAGTTCTAAGACTCGAGTAACCAAGTTGCTTAATGATGTGAAGAGACACAAACTATAAAGTTTGATATTATCAGTCGATGCTACCGTATCAAACGATGTGGCATAAAGGGCAGACTCACGTTACAACTGGCAAAGAGCATAGCCTGAAACACCAGCAGTGATATGGTGGGCTGTGGACCCGTAGACTCCCTCTGGGAGTACATTTCCCAGAAATCACCTTCATTGAGGAGTGGAAGGAGAGGATGCTGGTGTCTGAAGTATTGCTCCACAAAGTTGTCGAGTATCGGCCGACTTGGAATGTGTAAACATCCCTGAGCCTCCATGTAATTGAGATCTTGTTGAGCAATCATGTGCATGTTGTGAATTTTCAGATACGGGTAATGAATAAAGAGCACCGTGGTACTGGTGTTGGTCCTCTGTGACGCCGACTGAGCTGGTAGAATCCTAGAGCCCGTCATCTTATGACTATATATGGACTCTTGTTCCGATGCGCTTGTTTCTGTTTGAATCTGGTTAGATACCGTGAAGTGAATAATGAGGATGAGCTTTTTACCTGCGATGGTCGGACCGCCATCATATCTTGATGATGTCGAGTGGAACTCTGCGGTCTCTGTCTCGCTGTCTCCGAGGCGATTTTCAAAGAAGGCCGCGTCGTCGATAGTGTCACTGAATGTCAACATCCCAGGGTCGATACTGGGCGTGTGAAAGGATAACCCAGGGTGTTCATCGAGCGCCTCAGTGGCTGTGGGAGCAGCTTCGACGCCATTGGAGTTACTGCTCTCATGAACGTCATCGTCTTCCCGATGCTCCGACAGCTGCCGGTCGTCCTCTTGATAATCATCCTCGGGCGACCAGTTTGACTCGTTCCTTGGTACCTGCTGATTTCTAGAGTCGAGGTGAGTTAGTAAAGGAATGAAATGAGCACAGCGTAATCAAGAAGTGAGGGAGATTGCTTACAGCCTGGAAGCGCGTCCAACTACCAGACAATTCTTGCAGTCGAGGTGGCAATTGGTGCATGGCTGGCCGCGAACGGAGACATCGCAGCGGACCTTTCTAAACCTGCATGACAGACAAGCTCGAGTTGATCTTTTGCGACGCTGAGTGCGCTTTGTTTTCTGATGCGTGGTAAGCGGCGGTGACAAGACTGTAGAGTCCATTTTCGTGGTTGGTCGAGTCTGAGATGGAAGTGAGTAACTCCCAAGGTAAGGAATTAAGATTCAGATGATTACCCCATAGTACCTTAGACAGGCAAACGGGCCATTCGGTGGATACGTAGGGAAAGAATACCGAATGGCATTGCCGCAGAATCCTGGCTTGTCATGATTATACCAGTTAAAGGAGTCAAGGACACCTGGGGTAATCCTCAACTTTGCGGGGAAATGGATTCAACGGAAACATTTCCGACGATTTAACGAGCTGAGGTATTCTTCACCCAGCAGCAGTACATAAGATTGGATGCTGACCAGAGTTGACTAGCAGGAAGCCACCGACAGACAGGCTTCCCCTCGGATCCCCGGAATGGTACCTCTGCTAGCTAGCCTGAGGGAGTAAAGAAAACTTGGGACCTTGATCCTGAATGACAAAAAGACTTAGGTAATTTGAGATAGTTTAGGGTAGATTTAGTATGCCCTTTACTGGGTTTATTTTGACACCTTATATCAAGGTCTGGTGTTTTCTTGCTCCCGAGGGCTAGCGCCATAACTCCCTCGGTAGAGCAGCTCGGCTCTGCCGTGGTAATAGCTGTGGGTCCAAAGCCACCCATTTACCCCATGTTCTCATTTTAGGTATAGACTAATCTGGGGTAAAACCCAAACATCAACGGCCAAGCTATCGAGACATCCAAGACACTCAATATCGTAAACTTGTGTTGAAAGGCTGCATCTAACCAATATTATGATGCGTTATCAGTTTAAATCGCAATTAGGATTCACATAACAGGCACATCTCTATCAATCATGTATAAAAATTCTCAATCTTCACTCAATCACTTCACACTGTACCATTTTGATGATGACTACCAACTAAGCCTCAACCATGGAGCCCATGCAAAAAAAGTTGGACGGCCAAAGGATCTCTCTCTCTTCTTCACTATGCCCGTGAGAACTTGTCATTGCGCATTAGATCGGAAGTCTCCCAGTGACGGGGACGACCAGGCTGGGTAGCCTTGTCGACGTAAGAATTTATTCCATATTTCACTGATACCTATCTTAATACGAGAACGGACGCCTTCGATAAAACTCGCCCTCTTCAGGCTTCCCCTCGTCTGGAGCATCCACAACATCAGGATCCAGAAACCAGGACGGATCGCCCTCAGTCAACACCTGACTCCAACCATTCCCCATCCACCGCAGCAAATTCCCCGTAGGATCCGCACTCTCAAACTCATAGTCCTCCCAGCGCGGCGACCTCAGCACCTCAAGGCACTGTACAGAAGACCCAGGCCACAGCGCTACAATACGTGACCCAAGCCTACCGGAGCGATACCACGATGAGCACTCATCCGTGTACACGGTGCCTTTGAAGTACTCGTCTATGTACTGACTGAAGTCAGCCACGCGCTCGGGCTTGGCCTCCATGGTAGCGTAATCTTCCTTCTGAAGCTTGCGGATCGCCTTGACGATGTAGTCGCCCTGTGCTTCGAAGACGCTGAGTAAGCTGCCTGAGCCGAGACCGCAGTTGGGACCGCCGATGAGGAAGAAGTTGGGGAATCCGTCCACTGCGAGTGAGATATAGGACTCAAAGTGAGGTTTCCACTTTTCGGTGAGCGTCTTTCCATTTCTGCCTAGTATTTCGAATGTAGGCGGCGCTTCGACGTCGTAGCCAGTTGCACATACCAAAACATCGAGTTGGACCTCTTCCCCGGAGGCGACTTTGATTCCTCGTTCCGTGATCTCCTCAATCTTTTGGCTGATGAAGGTCACGTTTTCCTGTTGGAGCGCATTGAGATATCCAGGGCCCGGAGTCAAACGGCGACAACCAGGGGCAAACTTTGGGATAATCTGCTGGAGGTCTTTTCTGCCTTGTAGTTTCTCTTCCATTTGCTTCCTGAAGAGCTCTCTAGCGCCATTCTGAATATCAGTTCCCATCAAGGTCAAAGGATAGATTGTTGCAGCCTCATCTTCGAGTGTCTTTCGCCACCTATAGAACTTTTCTGGCTGCCTTGCGAGCTGTTCTTGATGACGGCGCGAAACTTGTCCATGTTAGCTTATCATCCTCAAGATGTCGGACTTGTCCAGGGACTTACACTTGGTCTCCGAAGGATCCATTCCTAATTTCTGCATAGCTGAGTCGCCGAATGCAGGAATGATCCAGGTCGGCGATCGAGCGAAACAAGTGACCGAGATACCCTGAAGTTTCTGGATGGCTGGAACGATTTGAATGGCGCTCGATCCATTGCCAATGACTCCCACGCGTTTGTTTCTCAAGTCACAACTGCCCAATTGTTAGTTTTCTTTTAATTTGACGCAAGCTTAAAATGTACTAACCTCTCATCCCAAGCACCAGAGTGCATGAGCTTACCCGCGAATTGCTTCAGCCCTTTGATCTCCGGCCAAGCTATCTGATTTAGACCACCTTTGGCAGAGACGAGGATGTTGGCAGTATCTTCAAATGTCTCTCCGGTCTTGACGTTCTTTACAATAAGTCTCCTACAGTCTTTTGTCAGTCCTCTTGGGGCTAATCACCTCTCTTTCGCATCACTTACCAAACCTTGTTCTCCGAGTCCCAAGTCGCTGAAGTGACTTGATGAGAAGTCTTGATGAAGCGGTTGGCACCATATCTCTCGGCGACATCTTGCATATATGCACGGATTTCTGCGCCTGGGGCGTAAAGTGAGGACCAATAGGGGTTGGGTGCGAAGCTGAACTGGTAAGAGTACGCTGTCTTTCATCAGTCTTTATTGAAATACTAGATTCACCAAATACAGAGACTTACATGGGATATCACAGGCCAGGCCAGGGTAGCGATTCAACCACCTGTTGTCAAATTAGATCAAGGTTTCCAGGATTTGGAGGCTAAATGCTTTACCAGACTCCAGACGTTTCTTCATTCATCTCATAGACCGTAAGATCAATATTCCTCAGTCTCTGCGTCATTCTATTTGAGTCGTTAGTTCTCAACATTTACTCAAAGGTACCAAATCTTGAGTATATGGATGACTTACCGAATAGTTGAATAGATACCTGAGAAGCCAGCTCCGATGATCACAACCCTCATGGGTCTTTGATTTTCGACAGGAGTGTCTTTCAGGGTAAACTTGGGGCGGTTCTCTCCTGACTCGTTCTGTGCGGCGGTATAGCCATTCTGGCCAAGATAATCGCCGTCGATTTTAGCAGAGTCATTAATCATATTTGCTGAGTTTAATGCGTATTTAGTACTTCTCGGATGGTTTTTCGCTCTCCTATTTGTGATATCGTCGTTTGAATGTGACCATCAGAGTGTGGGGTAGCAAAGCATAAATACACCACTACCCAGCCAATTCGGCACTGCCGAGGGACTACAAAATAACGGTCATGAGCACTCCGGAACTGGAAAGTCCCAAGGTCAAAGTAAACAGGGTTGTTGCACGAGATCAAGCAGTACAGTGCGTCGACTTCATGCCGAGGCAATAGTCCCGAGGGTCAAGGCTCGAGTAACCCCAAGGCAAAGAGGCTGGACATAGAATATAGCCGTGTCTCCAATACATTTCCTAGTCTCAATGTTTTGTTTTGCCTATTATTCCTTTGGTCCAGCAGAACGCTATCATGGTCTTCGAATCACCAGCATGGGCCCGAGCCCTCCCTTCAGTGCCTCTCCCAGACAGCATCACAGTCGAAGAATTCATGTATTCAGAAAAACATGGCCGCAAATCGTTGGAACTGTCCCGCAATCCATATACCTGTGGATTGACGGGCCAGACGTATAATGTTGCTGAGGTCCGAGAAAGGGTCGACTCTATGGCCAGGGCCATAGCAAAAAGACTCGATTGGAGTGTCGCCAACGGCACGGAATGGGATAAGGTGGCTTGTGTGTTTTCTTGGAACACGGTAAGATCACAAGAATCGAACATACGAGGAAGGGAGTTACTGACCGAAATTTGTTTTTATTAGATCGATTACGTTCCGTTGACTCACGCATTGCATCGCCTTAACGCCATTGCTTCGCCTGCAAATGCAGCATATAGCGTGTCTGAACTTACACATCAACTTCGCTCGACAAGTGCAAACGCCTTATTCACATGCGTCCCTCTCCTTCCCGTGGCTTTGGAGGCAGCGGCAGCGGCAAATATCTCCAAAGACCGTATTTTCATTCTCGATATGCCTGGTCAAATAAATAACAACAATTATGTCGCCCTATCTACGTTGATAGATGAGGGAAGACACTTGCCTCCGCTCCCACCATTGCGATGGGTCAAGGAGCAAGGAAAACGACAGGTTGCCTATATTTGCTTCTCTAGCGGGACCTCTGGCCTTCCGGTTAGTTTTCTGGCACTGCATGTATCGATAACCTTTTCAGGTCAATGCTAATGTTGGTTTAGAAAGGTGTCATGCTATCTCACTACAACATCATCAGTAATGTTGCCTTGCAAGCTGCGTATGAGACCTATGGGCGGAAATTAGCTGGCGTTGAGACACAGGTCGGACTGGGTCTACTGCCTTTCAGCCACATATATGGACTGACCATCATCTCTCACATAATGCCGTGGAATGGCGATGAGGTCGTGGTGCTCCCAAGATATAATCTAAGCCAAATGCTCGCAGCCATACAAAAGTACAAAGTCCGCCAGTTACCGCTTGTAAGTTGTTCTTTTATACACCAACCTTGTATCCCACTGACCTGGAAACTATTCAGGTTCCGCCTATCGCCATCCAGCTGCTCCAGAACAAAAGCAAATGCGATTCATACGACTTGAGCAGTTTAGAATGGGTCACTTCAGGTGCTGCACCCCTCGGTGTCGAGACAATCGAGAGTATGCAGAAATTATGGCCGAGATGGAAAGTTGGGCAGGGCTATGGTGAGAAAGACGTTGTGCAGCAAATCGATTCCTGGGATAATGACTGACACTATTTACTCTACCAGGCTTGACAGAGAGTAGTCCTGCTGTTTGCGCCACAAGCGAGCATGAAATTTTCAACGGCACTTCTGGGTCAGTCATGTTGGGGACTCGATGTAAGGTTATTGATACGGCTGGTAAAGAGGTGACTGAGTTTGAGAAGCAAGGCGAACTCTTCGTCCAATCTCCACAAATCTGCCTCGGCTACATGAACAATGCCAAAGCCACAGCAGAGACGTTTGTGTGGGATGAAGACGGCCGATGGCTTCGAACAGGTGACGTCGTTGTCGTACGTCTGTCACCCCTTGGCACAGAGCATATCGTCATCGTTGACCGAATCAAAGAGCTCATTAAAGTAAAGGTATCTATAGCCCATCCAATCCGCATTAACCATAAGCACAGCTAATGGAAGCAATAGGGAAACCAAGTGGCTCCTGCAGAGCTCGAGGCGCATCTTCTCTCTCACCCTTTCGTTGCAGATTGTGCAGTCATCCCTGTTCCCGATGATTTCGCCGGAGAAGTGCCCAAGGCCTTTGTGGTCAAAGATGCTGGCACGGGTACTAAGTCTGACGAAGAGATAAAGACTATAATTTGCAAATATGTTGAAAGTCACAAGGCAAAGTACAAGTGGCTTCAGGGTGGTGTGGAGTTTATTGAAACCATTCCCAAGAGCCCCAGTGGTAAGATCCTTAGACGTGTTTTGCAAGAAAGAGAGAAGGTAAAGTCAGTTGGGGCTACACCCAAGTTATAGAGTGAATCATGGGCGATTGATGTGTCACAGGTGGCGCTCAAAGAGTTCTTTTAATGAGTTGGGCTCGTAATAGAGTGTTTCTCCTGTTTCAGTTCGGTTGTTTCTAAATAGATGACTAAGAGAATAAATATAGCTATAGCTTGACCCATTGGATATCTTCTTCACACCAGACGGTTCCGTAATCACGAAAGATCAATCTCTCCTGAATGAACGAGGGTACTTTGGCATGTCATGCGCTTGCCAGAAGGTAAAGGGCATCCTCAACCACCAGTTCTTCTGACCGAAGAGTATGGTAGGAGAAAAAGAGGAAAACTTTGAGAATGGGGGACTATGCTGGATAAGCTCTCCTAGCATCAGATTAGCTTTAAAACAAGCCATATTGATCGTGTTCTAAAACAATAACGTATTTCGGGATTGATTTGTCTGCTTTACTCTATGCTACCTCCTCCAATCTTTCTTGTACGTCCTATCACGTAAAGAGCTCATCAAGATATGAAATCTGGGCCTGTATGTTTTCTTCAAAAGGCGTACCAAAGTAAGGTGAAAAGTGACCCATGCCCTTGAGAACAACAAGCTTCTTTGGTTCCAGTGCCTTGTTATAAGCCTCTAGCTGCAAATGGGGCTGTGTCGTAACATCCTGATCAGCAACGATCATCAGCATAGGCGTCGGCGAGATACGATGGATATAAGCCAGTGGTTCGTGAAGCAGAGCGTATGTTAGACTCTGCACCGTACACGTCCTAGACCAGTCAAGTCCTCGCTGTTCCATTTCAACAATAAATGGAATCGACTGTGGGTCTTTGAGAACAGCTTGCGAGGCGCCGCTCTCAAGCTCATCAAGGGAACTGGGGAAGTTGGGGATCTTGGAGGGAGACCCTTCCGTTGTGGCCTTGGCTCGTTCGCCGAGGAGTAAGCTTGTCGACGCGCCTGGCATACGAGAGAGCCACTCGCCTGAGATGAAGGGGACCTGCAAGATGACGCCAGCGATATTATGATTCACTGCTGCTGCGCAGATGGCGTTTCCTCCGGACATACTAGACCCCCAGTAGATGACTTTGGTAGGGTCTACTTCGGGCTGAGTGACGGCAAAGTTGAAGGCGTCGAAATAATCGCGTGTTTGCAAGGTTGGGTCGACCTGTTCCCGAGGAAGACCTTCACTATCTCCCCAGCACCGGTTATCGTAGGTCAGAACACCATAGCCAGCTTTGTTAAATCGTGTTGCAAACTCGGGCAGAAAATGGGATCGCAGTCCTGACCACTACGTTGAAGGATGAGTTAGTGGAGCTTAGAATCGAGAAATGCTCTGACTTACTCCACTTGACATGATAATACATGGCTTTTTCTGACCGACAGAGAACAGAGTTCCCTTGAGCTTCAGGCCGTCATAAGTGGGAATATTAACGTCTTTGTGAGAAGCCATTTTCGCGCGAAAGGATAAATGTGAGAATAACTACAAGTGGTTGGCCTATTAAGCAGAACAGGGTCGATTCAAGAATTTGCTTGAATGCGAAATAACATACAAATAGGTATCTACAATCAAAGAACCCCTCAAATCCAAGCTGAAGGCATGATTCTGAGCCCAGGCAGTCCCTCGGGAACGATCCCTCGGCATTTCAACCCCATGGCAAATTATATCGCCTGAGCCGCGTACCCCTCGGCGTCAAGAAGGGCAATACACAACAATAATTAATAACTTGATGCCCGAATAAAGTTGTCCACTCTTGAGTTCCTATTCGCTCTATATCGCCCTGTAAACAACTGTTTCGGAATTGTCGCAATCACACTAACACCCACTCACCATGTCATTACCCACGCTTGACAAAGCTACCCTAGGCCATGTAGTAGAATTGGCCAAGAATAGGAATATCTTGGCTGGAGCTGCGGCAGTGTTCTTGATAGGCATGATCCCGAGTTTTAACGCCTGGTTAACCAGGAGAAAGGTCAACAATCATCTTACCGACAGCAGTTGGGACTGGACAAAAGAAGTCGTTGTTGTCACTGGTGGTAGTAGCGGTATTGGCAAAGAGATTGTCCTCAAGCTTGCAAAGAAGCACACCATGGTCATAATTGTTGATTTAAATGCTCCAGGCTATCAACTCCGTAAGTCAACATCACGACTTCTCAGCACTAAACTGACAGGTTCTAGCCCCCAACGTGTCTTTCTGTTCAGCAGACCTCTCCGACCCCATTGAAATCTCCAAAGTCTCCAAGAAGATTGTCTCTGAACATGGCGACCCAACCGTTCTCATTAACAATGCTGGAATTGGCAACGCCATGTCTATTCTCGCTTGTCCCGAGTCCAAGATCCGCAAAGTCTTTGACGTGAATATGATAGCGCCGATATTACTTGCCAAACACTTCCTGCCTGCTATGATACGGAGAAACCATGGCCACATCGTTAACGTTGGTAGCCTGGCTTCTTTTGCAACACAGGCCTCCAATGTCGATTACGGGTGTACCAAGTCTGGACTCCTCGCGTTCCACGAGGGTTTGCTACAGGAGCTGAGGCATATTTACAAAGCACCATTGGTGCGAGCTAGGTGATTTACGGTGGAGTGCGTGTACTCGCTTTATAGTGTGACTAATTCTCTGCAGCATCATTCATCCGACTTGGGTAAAGACACCGTTAATCGCAGACCTCATCGCTAAGGGGAAAATGAAGGACACCACGATATCGGCAGAGTGTGTCGCTGATGGTGTTGTGAAACAACTTTATACTGGTTATGGAGCTCAAATCGTCGTACCAAATTCCTCGGCCTGGACTTCTATGATACGTGGGTTCCCCGGTTGGGTCCAGGAAAGGTTGCGTGACAAGGTGTCTGTTATGCTGCTGAATGCAATGGCTAGTTGATAGTGTCGCAAGTTGTTGACCATGTATCATTGTACTTAACAAGTAGTCATATAACTGAACTGAATTGAGTCTAACCAGACATACATACGGGTGAATGGTTTACTGCGCTAGTTCCCTATTGCTGTATCAAGGGATCCTGACTAATCCTTGTTTACTTCTATCTAATCTCGTACTAACCATGAGCTAAGGGGAAGATCATTGTGCAGTGGCACTCTGGAGTATCTAACCTTCTAACTCACAGCTCGACTGTTTCTCGGGCTGTCTTAGTTGTGATCTAACTTGTCCAGAAAAGGGCTTCTTATATGGCGGAAAGATCGTCGAAGGGCCCTGGTGTAAGTAGCGCCCAGGAGACAAAGGTCTGGAACAAAGTACATTGCTGAGCGGCAATCAACCACCTCGAGAAGTTCTAGACGTATAGCGTAGACATTCTAAGAGGTCAATACTGCGCTGGTAATCTGTACCCCCAATATGATTGTTGATAAATCCTTGCGGGCATAGTGAATAAGTAAGCCTTGTGTCGCCCACTGGCGAAGCGTGAAGAGGTACACGCTGATTCACGGGCTGATGGACGGTACCTAAGTTTCGAGGCGTAAATTTGAGGTGTGCCGTTCCTTCCTTTCCAAGAATTGAACCGCATACCTGCCGCCTTATCGTTTCTTCCAAATGAGCAGCCAACTTTTCCTTATCCATGATCACACTGCCAACCCTTTTTTTCCACAACTACTTTACTACCTATCCCATGATTGCAAATCAATCTTCTAACGATGCTCTTGGAGATTGGAGGATTGTTGACGAGACTTTGGGTATGGTACTTCCTGACAAAGAACCAGACATGAATCAACCGCCTCTCCCAAGCCCACCACCTCCTTCTCCGCCGCCTCTCCCGAGTAAGTATTCACTACCACATCTTCATAAGCTTGCGATAGCTTATATTTGCTTATTGGCTAGAGCAAGATTCTAATAAGCCCAGTAATAGTGAGCGAGCTAGTGGCTTCAATTGAAGCCAAAGCCGAACGACCAGTCCAAGTCCAGCGAACAGCTGTGGCTGCTCGAGAGCATCTGCAGGGACCCTTGTACGCCCATCTACTTAATGTGCAAGTTGATCTGTCACTCGGGGGCCAGTATATTTGCCGCGTTATTGGCATGAAGTGTCACGGAGAGGACCAGCACCATGCCCATAATCTCAGAGTGCATTTGGGAAACGTTGAGCACCGGGTAAGTTATAAGTCCTATTCACAAGATAATTACGGATACTGACTCGGACTTGAACAGAACTACAATGCAGCACTTGCTGCTGCGCAGGCCGAGCCTACCTTGTCTCCATCTGTTCTTGAAACACCAACCCCGATCACCTACCTCTGAGATGGTGCCGCCAGTTGATGATGGATGTTGACAGCAAGATCCTCGCAGAAAGAGCCATAAATACCACGCATTTTGCAATGGAGAAGAGGGATGGAAAATCTAGTTGGAAAGACCACCAAACGCACCAGGCTGGCCCTTGATGCCACAATTCCGGATTCAGAGGGTGAGGATGCCCACAATAAACCGGCCGGCTCCGGTATCGTTATTCTTAAGGTTTCTCAATTTTAACAAAGTTTCCTAAAGTTGCCTAAGTCTTTCTTATTAGGTTGAAACATATCTACTCTTCAGGGTCCAGATGCCATGTATCACCTACACGAAACCCTTCAGGGAAGGGGTCTGTGGAATCCAACACAACTTGCTTGAAGCTTGTTATCCAAGCCTGTCCTTCAACAGAGGGATGAATCGCAGAATACTCCCCAACCTTGGTTGTTCCTTCCACTCGGCCAACAAATTCTGTCCCAGTGATACCGCGATGGTAAAAGTTCTCGCCCTCCTTCAGCTCTCCTTTTGCATGGAGAACTGCTAGCCTTGCACATGTTCCTGTTCCGCAGGGACTTCGATCTAAGCGCCCGGGAGACACAACGACAGTGTTATTTGCTGCCTTTCCATCCTTGTACTCATACAGAGGCTCCGTGAACTCGATGATTGTGACGCCGTGAATGCCCGGGTTTTCTGGGTGTACTGGGTCCGTTTGTTCCATGACTGCTTTCTTGATGCGCTCTCCGACTTTGACAAGCTTGGCTCCCTCCGTAGTCTTGATCTTCAGACCAACTGATGCAGCATCTACCAGCACGTATATCATCCCTCCATAGGCAATGTCGACCTTCACCGTGCCTAGTTCCGGTACCGAGATCTCCTTGTCAGTGGCAAACACAAAAGCAGGGACGTTATGAAACCTGACGCTCTTGCATTTCCCATTCTCACACCTTGCATACGCAGTAACAAGTCCAGCCGGCGCATCAAGCTTGACAACCGTCTCAGGCTCCTGCATCGTCACCATGCCCGTTTCCAGCAGGCACGTCACCGTCGCAACGGTATTGGCTCCCGACATGGGCGGGTACTCTTCATGCTCCATGATGATGAAGCCATAGTCAGCTTCCGGGTTCGTAGGGGGCAAGACGAGGTTGTGGCACATAGCAGAACAGCCTCGAGGTTCGTTCAGGAGGAGGTTCCTGAGGTGGTCTTCATGTTTCCAGAAGTGCATCATCTTGTCGTACATTGTCTTGCCAGGGACATCGCGAACGCCGCCAACAACAACGTCGCAGACTTCGCCGCCGCAGTGGACGCCTACTGTGTTGAAGCTGCGCTTGAAGGGCATGTTGAGGAGGTAGAGGACACTTTGTTGTGGGTAAAGGTTGCTGAATTACGAATTAATGATTTCATATGAAGATCAACTTTACAGTCAAGCTCTTATACAGTATCACAACTCGGAATCAACAACCGTAGGACATCGCTGTTTCTATCTGAGGTTTATCGAAACCTTCTATCATTGGCTGTCAGAGTTAAGTCTGGGACGACCTTCCAGAAAGCTTAGCTTCTCCGCATGTTCGAACGTTAGCTTAGCCGCCATCAACTAAGGTTCGTGGGGTCTATTAAGGGTCTTATTTGGGGTAAAGTTAAGGGATATCGGTTGGCGATCCGTAGTCGGATGAGACGCTATTCCGGTTCGGCTCGGATTATTTTAGCCCGAATGACAGAACGCAAGATGTTATACTTTACATAGAAGTGAATGAGGAATGAGGACGTTGAATACTATCAATTGATTGACATATTTGTCATTGAAGGTCAAATAAATCTATGACTTAAGGATAGAAAGAAGCTTAGATCGTGTAAACTCATTCACTGTTCATTGTCAAACTCTGATGACCACTTAATGTCACAACCCCAGATTATCACGAGGTCATGCCAAAAATCAAGATCTAAACACCCAAAACTGGCCATTTTATTGAAGATCGCCAGCTTCACTCCTCATTCCCCGCTTCTTGGTGCCTCGGTTGTGGGTATAAGGTGACATTCGGCCTTAATATCGGATGCTTCAGGCTTGGATACAAAATGACTCGCGATGCCAGCTTCATATCCCACGAGTTCGATTGTCGTCAATCGTACCTCCTTACACTGGCGCATGATGATTCCACCGAGTGTTTCTCATCTTCTGGCCGTTGGGGTAGGAATCGGCACTCTATCTCATGCCTCTGCTCTTGATACGACAACCGTAAAGACGGACAGCGGTGTTGTTAAAGGCTTTACGGATGCATCATTTCCCAATGTGGCTCAATTCCTCGGTATACCTTATGCCGAACCTCCGGTTGGGAAACGGCGATGGGCTCCTGCAATAGCCAAAGGGCTATTCGGAACATTAGATGCAACGCATCAAGGCGCAGCTTGTCCTCAGGCTGAACCATCCAACAGTGGCCCATGGCGCCCTGAGTTTCTGATCAAGCCTAACAGTACAAGCGAAGACTGTCTGTATGTTAATGTTTGGACTCCATGCAAGCCTCGGGGAGGCAACAAGGGAAAGCTCCCGGTCTTGGTTTGGATCCATGGTGGTGGTTTTGGTGCCGTATGATCACCCATTGGTTGGCCATCAGTGAAACGGAAGTTGCTTACGTTCTTCGTGCAGGGCGGTGGTAATATTGACTACCAGGTGCCTCCCCACTGGGTCGCAAGAAGCCAGAAGCACATAGTCGTCAGCCTCAAGTATGTAAAGAATATCCTTCTCACTTTCATTATTAACCATAAAATAGCTATCGTCTAGGAATCTTTGGGTTCCCTAATGCCGCGGGTCTTGACTCCAAGGAACAAAACTTGGGACTTTTGGATCAACGTCTCGCTGTTGAGTGGGTGCGCGACAACATCTCACGATTCGGAGGAGATCCCAAGAGGATCACTCTCTGGGGGCAGAGTGCCGGTGGTGCTTCTGTTGGATACTATCAGTATGCGTATCCTAAGGACCCAATCGCGCATGCATACATCCAGGATTCTGGGGGTGTCTTCTTACCCATCAACAATGTGGATTCATCGCACTCCAACTTTACTTCAATTGCGAAGTCGTTCAAGTGTGAGAAAGGCAATCAGGTTGACTGCCTGCGAGGGGTACCATTCAAGGATATCCAGAAGAAGGTCGAGAATACAGCGGGAGTTAGCTTTGTCCCTGTAGTCGACCAGAGAACCAGGTTCTCCGACTACTCGAAGCGGCTTCTATCGTCCAGGATCCCTAAGCTGGTAAGCTCTCAATCGCATTCTCTTACATCATATAAAAGATGACCATACTAACGCCTCCCTCAGCCATCCATCATCGGCACAAACAGAGATGAATGGAACTTTGGTGGAGAGCCAGCCGAGCCTCCAGTCAAACCACCACCCGAGCAAGTCCACACAGACAGTACCTTTGGTTGTCCCGCACACTTCGAAACAGCTCTGCGGTCGTCCACCAATGCCCAGACCTGGCGATACATGTATTCATCAAATTTTACCAACATCATGCCCGGAGATGAGGGGGCTTTTCACTCTGCTGAGCTTCCTTTGATCTTTGGAACCCATGATATCGCACGGAATAAGTCTGGGCCGTTTGAGTACAAGATCAGTCATGCTATGCAGGATTATTGGTTGGCTTTTATTCAAGACCCATATGCTGGATTGACAAGGAAGGGATGGAAGCCAACGGCTGGAGGGTATGATACGTTGCAAACTGGTGTGGAGTTTGGGTATGACAATGAGATTGTCACGAGAAAGTATTCATTCAAGTCCTTTCAGGATGGATGTAAGAATGCTACTGCAGTAGAGCAATAGGTAGTACCACAATTGGTCATTAACGAAGCACCTTATAAGTCTATTGAATATCACCTTCTACAAGGGACATGTTGCCAGTTAATGCCAGTTCTTATCATCTCAGAACCATGTCTGTGGTGGATATCGGGTGCCGATCCGCAGTCGGATGGACCGGCCGGCCGTGGGGTCAAGACCGGCACCATTAACCGGCACCGACGCTGGCCGTTCTGCCCCTCCAACGCCGACTTCGCAGTCATCTACTAAGATAAGCATCAGGTCTATATACACATATCAGGATTCAGTAAATATACACAGCTCTATTCTCCATCATATTCTTGATTCATTGTTTCTGGCACAGCACAATGACTAGCAACCTCATCGTTCTTGGCGACGCCGAAATCCGAGATCTTCTCATATCTCTGTCTAAAGATGAAGTCCTTCAGTTCAAGAAAGCTCTAGAAAACATCCTCATCGACTTCTCTGTCAAAGGCGAAGGGAAATACCAGCCAACACCAGACTTCGTCAATCGGCCGAATGGGCAAAAGACTCTCTTCCGCACATTCACTTCTCCAGATTATGTAGGCACAAAGATCGTGGTTACGCCAGCTCCAATCAAGGGCGCAGATGGCAACACGGTGAATCGCCCGCTTGGAGGACTTTTGTCTTTATGTGATTCAGCGGGTGTGCCGACGGGTATACTCAATGCAGCTGAGCCCACGGGCTACCGAACAACACTTTCTGCTCTGATCCCGTGGACTTGGAGAAAGAATACCGAGAACATTGTGATCTTTGGAGCGGGGAAGCAAGGGCTTTGGCATACTCGTCTTGCATTAGCTCTAAGAGGTTCCGAGATCAAAAGGATCACCATTGTGAACCGATCTGTAGGCCGTGCGAAGGATTTGGTCAAGACTGTGACGGAAGAAAACAAAAAGTACTGGAAGTCTTCTGCCACTCTGGATGTTCTGGATCCTGCTCAAGCTGATTACGACGAGGCTCTGGCATCTCTCTTATCATCAGCTGACGCAGTGTTCTGCACAGTTGGTTCAACAAGCCCATTGTTCCCTCTCAAGACAATCTTGGGTGACGGTCAACGAAGCAGATTCCCCTTCGTCGGCGCCATAGGTTCATGGCAAGCCGATATGATTGAACTCGACCCAGAAATGCTTCGCCATGCTGCCTCTCGCGACGACTCGTACAGCCCTCACGGTACGGAAGGCAGTATTCTTGTTGACGATCTAGAAGAAGCAATGGTCAAGTCAGGAGAAGTGTTACAGAGCGGTCTCAAGGGTAAGAGATTGCTTCAAGTTGGAGAGATCTTGGATTGGCTAGATGACGAGTCTGAAAGGAAGCCTGAAGGAGGCGTTGAGAAGTTGAAGAAGTGGATTAGTGAAGGCTTCGTCGTGTACAAGGGCATTGGCGTGAGTGTCACAGATCTCGCCGCTGGAAACGCCATCCTGGATCTTGCTAGGAAGAGAAATGTTGGAACGACTATCTCTAACTTTTAGCTCTACAGCGGAATAGACAGAAGCGAAAGTCGCTAATATGCCAAGGCATTTCGGCGACAGACATGCTCGTCTCAAGAGGTACTTTCGAAGCAAAGTCAGTGGTAGGCAATTCCCTATTGGATAGAAGTTAGTTATCTACCAGGATCAATGATATAGAAGTTCATGTCAGTCTGAAGCAACCCTCCTTGATGCAGCCTAGGGGAGGAAAGAAAACTCAGGACCTTGGCCCCAAATGATAAAAAGACTTAGGTAATTTAACCTAAATTTTGGATACCTTTTACTGCATTTATTTTGACGCCCCATATCAAGGTCTAATGTTTTCTTGCTCTATAAGGGGTAGCCTATCTTCACGGCCAAGTATGTACTTAATCCTTGAGAATCCTCTAGAGGCTGGGTGAACCTTATTGCACTGCAATATTTTTTCTGTCTCTAACTCCATACTACCCGGGAATCAACAAAAGGTTCGTTTCTAAGCTATTACATCTGCTTACAATCGCAGCTACAATGAGTTGCTGTAGGTAGGTCGACGATCGGGCTGTAGATCGATCGCCCTGGGGTGCATGTATGACGTCGTTTACCGAGCTTTTCCCGCTAAATCCGCGTCGCTAAACGCTAGCCCGAAAATAATTCATCGTGCCTGGAGAGCTCGTGCTCATAGCTTCGTGAACTTTCAAAGAAGTTCAAATCTTTAGCCTTCGGACACATTCGACCTCACCACATATCGGCGCTTACTTGGCACCATAGTTACACTTTCGCATCTCGCATATACTCTTGTCAATAACATATCTTGCATCGACCACGCTCATCGACACATCATCCCCGATTCCACACCAATCGATCATGCGATAGCACCCTTAAATACTGACTGACAGAGCGCTCCCCCCGTCGCCCAACATGTCAGTCAGCCCAGCGCCCTCCCTCCAACTCGCGGAGTATCTCGAGAAACTCCCCGGCACGACCTTCCGCAAGCTCTACCAACAACCCTCAACCGCGTTCGCCATCTTCCGTCGCATGCTACCGCACCTTGGTTCGTCACCACAACCACTACACCCGCCCAATCTCTAACTCCTCCCTAGCAAAGACCTTTGTCATGCGCATTCTCTATTCTCCCAAACCTATACTTCTCAGCGATCTAGATGACTGGGTGAAACCAAGCCACAAGCGCCAGAAGGACCAGGCGTTGTCGATCCTGCGCGTTCTACACATCGTTTCGATCACGGCGCCTTCAAAGGAACGACCGCAGGAAATGCAACTTACTACGAACTTTAAACTATCCCTTCGACTCGCGCTATCAGGCGGCGGCACACATAACTCCTTCGGCGTACCGTCAACACTCCAAATCCCGCCCGAAATCGACATCGCCTTCCTCGACCGCTACGCGCGAAAGAAATGGGAAGACATCCTGCACTTTGTCGTATCTAGTGTTGGCTATAAGAGCGCCGGCGAATCTTCTGGACCGAATAAGAGCGTGAAGGAACTCCTCGTCGCAGGCCGCCTCGTCGATCGTAAAGCAAGCGGTAGCGTTGGTATCACACAAGCTGGTTTTACCTTTTTGCTGCAAGAGGCCAATGCGCAAGTATGGACGCTTCTGTTGCTTTGGCTGGAGGCTATGGAGGTGAATAAGATGGCTGGGCTGGAGGCTACAGATATGCTCTCGTTCCTCTTCGTCCTTGCCAGCATGGAGCTTGGTCGCGCGTACGACACGAATGCGCTGACGGAACAGCGTAAGAACATGTTGCCCTCGCTTGTCGACTTTGGGTTGATTTACATCCCTAACCACAAACGTTCCATGTTCTTCCCGACTCGTTTGGCTACGACCCTCACCTCGAGCAGCAATAGTCTTCGCAGCATCAGTGATGGCGTTGCAGCCGCGACGGCAGCTGCTCTACAGCCAGGGCAATCTAGTGCACCAGGGGGCAGCGTGACAGCCGCCAATACCGAGCAGCGCGGCAGTGTGATCATCGAGACCAACTACCGTATTTACGCCTACACCCAGTCAACACTTCAAATCGCGGTCCTTGCTCTCTTCACCAAACTCGCAATGCGCTTTCCCGACATGGTCGCCGGCCGCATCTCCCGCCAATCCATCCGACAAGCCATTCAGTTTGGCATCACCGCCGAGCAGATCATATCCTACCTCTCCGCGCACGCACACGATCAAATGCACCGCACCGCAGCTCTAAACAACAAACCCGTTCTGCCCCCCACGGTAGTCGACCAAATTCGCCTATGGCAGCTCGAAAACGAACGCATGAAGACAACGAGCGGGTTCCTGTTCAAGTCATTCGAGGATGATAGGGAATACAAGGATATATCAAGATTTGCCGAGGAAGTGGGTGTCTTGGTGTGGAAGAATGATGCAAGACAGATGTTCTTTGCGAGCAAGCACGAGCAGATTAGAGACTATATGAAGATTCGCAAGAAGACGGAATGAGAATACTTTTGCGAGATGGGAAAACGCAAGGGAGAAGGTAAGAGATCTACAGCATTGGAGTTTTTGGCGTCGATGGGATATCTAGATGGACTCACTAAAACGATATTTCAACTCGAAAGGGGGGCCAAGATACGGTTGGCGTTGTATGTGACTGCATTTCAGGCTAGAACCAATGCAATTCGGTATCCAGAATGTTCAAATATGATCTGAGCGAACGAAGACTTTGTGAATTTTATCCGACCATGATACAATAATTAAACTCTTCTGCACAAAAACGTCTCGGCATAGGGATGAGAGGCCTCGGGACCTCTAATAAAAACGAAACAAACCCAGGATAGTCGAATTATTGCATTAAAATTGTCTGGAAATTGTCTAAATAGTCTAAGCTAAGGATTGGTTGCACTAAAGTCATCAAAAGCTGTGTTCGGCGGCATAGTAAATTTATCATAAGCATTCCCATTCGTATCACAAGGTTACAAATAATTAGACATCAAAAAGAAATTAATTATTATGGCTACAGCATTGCCTGCTTTCCTTCATTTCTCTTCAATCATAATACAAACTCCCTAACAAAAACGAACAGCTCAGGCTTCGACACCTTGCGACTCCATCAGGAAACAAATCGCTAACATAGAGGTGTACCACAATGCCAACTGTTGGCTGTAACATGTCCCTTTCAACTATTATACACTTCAAAAATATCGAAGCAATGATAAGTGAGCTCAGAACAAAGAACAATCATGTGTGTCCGTGCTTTTCACTCAACAAAGAGCGTTCAGTTGATGGAAACCCGCTTCCCGAGTCCTCTAACCATAGGAACTGGCTTCGTCTTTCTGGCGATTGGCACGCGTGATTCGCTCATCACTGGGAGGCTTCGCCTTCCTCCTTTGTTGGGGTTTGTGCCAAAAATCTTGCCCATCAGACTCTTGTCCTCCATGCGACCCCCCTGAGGGAGGAGCTGTGGCTTTCCCACGCGACGGGCATATGACTGCTGCCAGGCTACCAGTGACCGGCGTGCTTCGCTTGTAGTACAAAGGCTTTCAAGGTGTTGGAAGATTCGCAGGCATCTAGCATCCTTATTGCATGGTGGGGTGCGAGGCTTTGTTCCAGTTAGGCTTGTAAGTGCCGATGTGGTGGTGGAGTGGGAGAGGTGAGTCGGACGGGAGTTGACAGCCACGCGATCGGTGGTCATTGCGTGGTACTGAAAGGGATGCCCAGGACTCGAGTCCAGGGCGTTGGCCTCCCCATTGCTGTATTCTTCGGCTAGGAAACGATCATGCAGAGAAACAAAGCGCCCGGACCAATATGCAGATGGTTGTGATGTGCTGATATGGCTGGGATCTGGTTGCACTTCTGTCGCCGTGGTGCCGGAACTGCTGCTGGATCGAGAAACTAGAGATGCTCGTGATAATCCAAGTCGTGACGTAGTCGATACGAATAAGCTACTTGTTGAAGATGCAGACGTTTTGCGAGACGATGGGTCATCGGAATCGCGGGAGGAGGAGAATTTAGAGTTGAGTGAAGATCGGGAGATGGATGTTTTAAGATCGCTCAAAACGGCCAATGTTCGTGACTTTGGAAGACGGCTTTTGTTCTTCTGAAAGCTGCCCTGATAAGCATGTTCCGGGAGAGCTGACTTTTTATGGTCGGAGGGGGGGACGTTCTCGTCTTGGACGGTGGACTCGAGGCTCAAGTCCTCATAGATTGAGTGGAATGAGCTGGTTGTGGGCAAAGGCTTGATGGGAGCAGCACTCGAAAGGTACTGATGCGAAGATGAAGTAGTAAGGCCGGGCTTCGGGGAGTTCAGGGTTCTCTTTGTTGTGGGCAGATGAAATTTGGTTGTTGGTATACGGGTCGTTGTTGAGGTTGAACAAGAGGCTGCGTTCAGATTGCAACTCGAAGTCGCAGTCAGCCCAGACCTGGCAACAGTAGGGGGACTAGCAAGTGATCCATGAGCCGAGAAGCTAGCAGAGAGTCGTCGAGTTGCTTTCCTAGCTTCAACGTTTTCTTTGTCTGACAATGACTTGTCTGAGCCACTGCAGTCTTTGATGGTGGGAACAATGATGAGGGTTTCACTTCGAGTGAAGTCGGGACCTCGAGAGTTCTTGACAGGTCCAATAGGGCCAGAGATCACAGGACGCTTCTTCTTTCCTCGTGAGAAGACATTAGATGGAGTGGGTAGACGAAGTCGAGAAGAGGATTTCTGGAAGCCAGTGCTGTTTCGAAAAGCCTCCATTGTTGTTGTTGTTGTTTTTTGGACGCCTTGCCTGGAGACGCCTGGTTCGGTTTGGTTTGTTTTGATGGGTAGTGGTGAAGTTTTGCCAGTGTCAGTGTCAGGTCGAGCTTTGCGCTTTGCCAGTGATGAACAGTTGTCAACAGCTGTATCTCGTCACCTCTGGCTGCTTGCGCTAGAGGAAGTCGTTCCCCAGGGCAGTTCTTCCCTGCCGTTTAGAAGGGCTGCTGCTATTGTTATCCAGGAGCTCATCGTGGTCTTAGTATCAAGTGTCCGTCTATTCTTTATCTATGGCTTCTTATCCAATGCATCGTCTGCGTGACAACCATCTCAACACCGTCTACAAATACCCATTCGTCTCTCCATTCGTACCATTTGTGCTTCCATTACAAAACTCGTCATTCCATCCATTGATCTCAAACTCGAACTTGAAGTCGCCTTCTCCCTTTGGCACCGCATTGCCATTTCCATCCCAAAGCGCCCGCTCCACCATCGTAACATTACCCTCCCAATCGACCAGAACCACAGTCTGTCGCTGGGTGCCGTACATGCCAGTCTCGAAACCCATAATGGGTGTTGTACTAGGATCCGGTCGTGCTTCGGACATCAGCTCTTCAGCAGCTGCTTGATCGTCTGTCCATTCACCGGGTCCTTTCGCCATGGCCGCTTCCATTGCCTTTCGATGCTTCTCGTCGCCGATCAACGGGATGAAGACGCTCTTCTTGAGCTCGTGGATGTATTCGACGAGACTCGCGTTCTCGTTCCTGGGTAGTGTGTCGTGGCTGAGAACATCAAAGAGGTCTGAAACAAAGTCATCCTTGCTTTTCTTGTCGGATACAGATTTATCGATAGCTTCGCGGAATAGCTTCTTGCCCATTGCGATCTTGGGCCATTCCTCCTGGTTCCCTGTCGCATCGAAGGCAGTGTTGCTCAGACCCAAAATCTCACCGCGCTCTTTGGCGACGATAGGCACCTCTTCGACGTTACCCGCCCGGTTGCTTACAATCGCAATACCTTGAGTCTGCTTCCTCAGCTTGCCGCAAACCATGGAAAAGCCGCCGACGCCCTTAACGCCGTCGTTCTCGACCAATTTGTGGACGCTGTCCTTGAGACTCTCTTCGGGTGGTGTTCCCAACCAGGCGGTGACCATACCGCCGCGGCTTTTGGCAGCATGAATAGGGTGGTTCTGGTCCTGAACATCTGTTTCTCGGTAATTGGTGAGCACAGCCATCAGGCCGTCCTTGCTAATGCCCATCCATGTTCCTTTCTCTGCTCGTTGAAGATCCCGTGACGACAAGACTGGTCGACCAGATGTACCGTGAGTCCACCAGTGAGGCCGCGATGTCGGCCTAAGAATGAACTCGTCCCGATTATCAATGGCGATTAATGCATAATCGGGATGCGCTGTAGTAAGAAGTACGATGCACATGACTTTGGTGGCTTTCCACTAATAAATATGTGTGTCTTGCTTTGTTGGAGTGTGATTCGGAGATTTTGTCTGTTCCTGAAGTGGACGTTGAAGGTGGTTGACGCAAGTGGCATTCATAAATGTTGAACCCGTTAAATGGCTTACAGTGGGGGGGACCTCAGCGCCTTTAAGCTTAAAGACTCAGGTCCCTATTAAAAAAAAACTGCCTTGGCGTGTTTGCCTCGTCATGACAAACACGTCAGTTTCCCCTACTACGTGTCGTGTTCCTGAGTTGTCCCTCGGTAAGATAGCGTCCCTCACTTGACTTAGATGCCGAAATGATCTGATGTCGCGGCTCACGGGCTGCGGCGGTCGGCTTCGGGATATCGCCCCTCAGCTCCAGCGAGTTGCGCTGCGGGGAATGGGAACAGGTGAGGCTTAGAACGTGGGATGACAATTCCACGTGAAAGACGCCTGATACTTATTCTATGTATATAAATCCTTGCTCGTTTAGATCGATCCAGATTGCCGGGGGTCTCCGGGTCTCAGATCTTTTCTGTTTGTGACTGAAGGTCTGGCAATCCGTCGCCTTATTTATCGTCATTTGAGATCACACCACTCTCAACAACGGTATATCTTTTATGTTTGACGATCGAGAGAACGATAATTCATGGGCGGGAGAGTTTTCTATTTGAAGTAGAATACGGTTCGATTGCCAAACATGTAGTTGTTGTTTTTTGCTCTGCAAACATCACCATTGACCAAGGCTATTTTTAGTTACTGGTGTAAGTGCCTCCTATCATTGAACCTCGACGCAACTGCATGACACCAGAGTGAAGGCATGCTGGGCTTTGTATAACACCACGTAAGATTACACGTTATATTCTTTCTCAAACGAGCTCTTTCGAAACGCGACTGGCATTTCCTCACAATTGCAACAATAAATAAGTGAGGCAGCTGCGGCATTCACAGACCACCTCATGTAACGAAGATTCTAAAAGGTGGGCCCTGATAGACTGTCAAGAAAATATGCCACTCCCATAAGCTTATACAAATTTGGTCTTTAACAGCATGAACCTAAAGTTTATGGTAGAACCCTGGCAGCTTGTTGGTCAATCCCTTGTTTTGCTTCCAATTCGCGCGCAATTTCTGGGGTAATGTGAACTATAATGAAGCCATGGCATCTCGTCTAAGTCGAGCCTCAACCATATGGGTCCTTATCAATTTCGTATCATGGCCATGATTTTCGTATCAAGTGGGACTCTTCATATTCCCCATAGGGATGATCGATCCTCAATCACATATAGTGGCTCACATAGTACTTGTAGCAATTCCAAGATGTTGAACAAAAGGCCACTCTTTGCCAGGGCCTCGTTTACTCACAAGAACAGCATGTTCGGTTCAATAGGACTGTGCAAGGCAGCAGAATTCTTACCATGTCTTTCTGGGGGAAGTTAAATGGCTTGCCCAAAGTCTATAGATGCTCCCATCCATGATCCTGTGTCTCCAGGTCGGAGTGGCATGAAACTGTACCACGGCTACCATACCAGGGCAAATACTCTACTGGTGATCGTCTAGACTCGGCCGTATTAACTCCAAGTACCCTGGATACCTATTTAATTGGAAACAGACTTATTAGAGCAAGTGGCATAAACACCTCGTGAGCCGAAGCATGTAAATGCTATCGTGTTCGTCTAACCGACCAAAGTGGTGTTTCTCCTTCCATGCAGTTCTCATCCCAGGTTAAAAGCTTCATTAAGCTTAATTATCCTACAAGCTTTCTTCTCGAGCTTTGCAAATCGAGTGATATTTCACTATGGTCGTGTGTAACAAAAGTTTATCCCCGGGGACAGGCGAATATCTTCATCTGTAGTCCCCCCCGACTCACTGATGATCAAGTACTTTCTCTAAGAACAATCTTAAATAAACTTAATCCCTATAGCGCAGGAGATACCAAATAATCTTAGGGGACCATTCGGGGATGTATCATGCTTTATTCAGGAAATGCGCGCAATGTAGCGGCTTCCTTCTCAGTGGTGACTTCACGTCCAGCTTCACTTGCAAACCAAAGTATACCATTGCCTCTTGTAAATAACTTCCACGACTTGATTTATCTTCTCATCTTCTTACTACAAAAGAGACAAACCCCGTCTTCCTTATTTCTTCTCTTTACTCTTTATCACATCAAAACATCTCGAGTTCCTCACTCTCAATCACATAAGAACATTTCAACTTTATCACAACGAAACATTTCTACCAAAAATTAAGTAGAATCCACCCTGATATTAAACTTAGTTCTGACCTGCCATCATACATGTCGCCTTGGACACCAATCAACGCTCGGCAAGTGGAGGAGGAGAAGCGCGCTCAGGCCAGAAGATGTTACATGTGTGTTGTCATGGTGCCTTTGGGGGAGCCCTGTACGCACTTTGATAAGGGATATCCGGAGGGCAGTCGCTGTGACGACAAGACGCAGCGCGAAAAAGAGGGGGAAGATGGGATTAAGCCAGAGACTAAGGCTACCGCCATGGCGGACTCAGTCTCAGACACAGACTCAGAGGCTACCATGAGGGCAAGCCCTGAGGTTCTTCCTCAAGCGGCCGCGAGGCCACCCGTCGTCAACAAAAGGGCCGGTCGCACCAACAAGGTCAACAATCGGAAGACATGTACCAGGTGCAACGGCAAGGAGTACAACATGAGCAACTTCAAGGACCACGAGAAGGTCCACTACCTGGAAGATAACGGGGTACCAGCCCGTTTTCCTTGCAATAGCTGCAAAGAGCCTGGGAAGTGTCGAGTAGCTCGCTATCCCCAGCGTCTCGGGACGTACGCCTGCATAAGTTGCCTCGGGTCCCATAAGCCATGCGGCTTCAATAAGGTTAAGGCGAAGAAGCATGAGAGATGCAAACCTGGGGTGCATCCTGCTCTGCTGCGCCCAATAAACTAGTAGTTTTGGTGTCTGCGGCTCAGCAGTTGGCTCTTTGGTGGTCTGGAGTTTAATGGTTCACAGAGAAACGCTTTAAGGATACAAGGAAAGTATCGTTTTGACATTTCTTACTACCATGGTTTATATTGTAGTAATTGGTCCGATTTACGGACAGTATACGAATCTTGACTTAATTCAGATGTTCTAAACTTTTTTCTTCCTCCATCAATTCATTCATATTTTTCCATTCCAATCATTCGGTCCAATTTCTATGTCTACACTGATCTCGTAGCAACCTTCACCAGACCTTTGGGATATAGCACACCGTCATATAAACATACAATATGCTTGAGAGTCTAGGACTGGCGTAACCACTGACAGGTTATGCTATAGATTTGGAATCACTGCTGATGTATTCTATATAATCAGGTCAACCAGACTAGCAAAGCTATATGTCGCAGTGCCAAATCGATATGGTAATAAACTCGTATTTTGGTGACCTCTGTATTATCTACTAACCTAGAAACAGAACCTCCGATCTTCCAAGCTTTATGAGAATGGAAACCTCATGTCCAGGGTATCTAGCTACCAAGACATCTGCAGGTGTTGTCATGGTAAGATAAAGTTTGTATGCATACTAGTAGAGTTTAGCAACAAGCAAGACGTTTCCACTCATACTCCCTATACGTTAAACACTTCAGATCTTGAGATATGCTCTAGGATGATTCCAGCTTTATTTAGGGCCGGGGGGGGGGGGGGGTTAACGTCAATGCCTTACAGAGTGGCCTTAACAGAAACAAGGTCCCAAATCTCAAACTGTTCAACTTCGGCCATGTAAGATGGTGGACTTCTGCATCAATCCATAACCCGGGACTCACCTGGCTGTCTAACTTAGAATCTCGTCCTCTCTATAAGCTGGCTGTGCAACCAATAAGAACTTCTCCAGTTTTTTTTGTTACATGGCTTGTCTCTTGAAGTTTTACACTCAAAGAAATATTGACAGATCTTGCAGACTGGTACCGGGGATGCAAAGCTATCTTAAGGGACATTCATTGAGAGGTGGATCACAGGGTTGTAAAGCCTTGCTTGCATCCCTGAAGGGTGCAGCTCGTGGGTCTTCTCTTGTCTAGAGGTGCATCACCGCCGACAAGGTCAACGCCTATAGACTCTTGGCCCTCACGCGGGATTCCCTTGACGTCTGGGGCATCTCTCACACAAAGTACGAAGGGTGTAGAGAATGGGGCATGGTAGTGCACCGCCTTGGTGATTCCGCTTCTAATACTCGTACAAATTGCTATCGGATTTGATCATTATATGGTACTTCGTCATATATGTACATGCTTACGAAGGAGACATGACACAGGGAGGAGAGCTGCGGCTTGGTTCATGTAAGGTGTCCTTGAAGCATTTTTCGGCTGAGTGCGAAACCCCAATTATGTTGCTATCAACCATCGCTCTCTGTAGAGAACAAGTCTATCATTCAAAATGCAAGATATTTCGAGAAACATAGTATGGAAGCTATCAGGCCAATGAGTGGCATAATAGAGACAGGAGGATGGAACAACCAATACCGCATCGTCCTCTTACTCACGGCCAAGAGATTATTTAGGGTCACTTCAATATGGAGGAAATCAGTAAGGGTGGACTTCGAGAGTCGGCCGTGCCTGAGGTATCTCAGTCAAAGCTTCGCAGTGTCCCTTCATCGAAAGGTAATGTATAGGTTCTCAGACGCTCCTCTAAGGCTTCTTGGGTCTTTTTAGACCTACCTCGAGCAATATTGATTTGCCCCTTGCCAATTCACTTGTGACTCTCTCGTTGTGTCCTACAATGCCCTCACATTGGTCGACCCGACAACTGTTCCAGCCTCTTGAGGGTCATCCACCTTCTGCTATCACCAATAGGTTTCAGCAAACCTGGTCAGTCGTTGACTGCGAAACATATCATCAATATGCCAACCTCCATTTAGACAAAGGCGTGTCGATATCACGGATATCAACCCGGTCTTCCGTCCCATTTGCTGACATCGCCACCATTCACCAGCACCGTGAATGACATTTCACAAGGCTGTGCCTCTTTCCCCGCGGTTTTGTATTGGTTCCCGACATGTGAAGTGCCTGCCTCGCGGGAGACATTGCCTGGCGCGACACGTTTCGTGTATAAGGAATCTGAGATATCGCGTGTGCGTCATCGTGGGCTCCCTCTTGCGCGCTGCTGCCTATCACATATCCTCACATATCCTGGCGCTTTAGGACTCTGCTCAAATGACTTGTACCAAGCTTTAGGTAAGGCAGTTGATTCGATGGCCGGTTTGACATATCGGTGTGGCTGTGTCAGGGGCTTCAACGATGTGCTGGCCAACTATTCGAGTTCATGAGCGTTTGCGATAAAGTGTGACTCATTTGTGTAGGCTTGTCGGTAATGATCAATCCTTGAGAAAATGTTAAACGGTTGATTTGTTGGGGATTTTGTCAGCCCATATTGAACGGGGGCAAAAGATACCCAATCGCCAAAGAAAGCATGGAAATTGGGTGGCGGGGGAGTCGTTGATGAAATGACAGGATGGACCTGATTTAGGCAGCAGGGAACACGGTCACTCTTATCAGTCACAGACGAGCAATAATTCATTCAAATGATTCACTTTCGAGGTTGACATCGTCCTGCGTCACTTGAATTAATTAGGCTCACAAACTGTCACGTCACGTCAGCCCGATGAGATAAATGGATAATGGATATGTCGATGGGGCCGCATGCGGGACCCAGAAAATCGGGAACCACGGGGTCTCCTGCAGGACCCATCACATGCCTCCCGCTGCCGCTGCCGCTGCCGTTGCCGTGCGCAGACTCCAGCCCAAACCCGAATCGGACCCCCGGTGGCGGACCCGGCCGAGTGGTTGTGGCTGGACCCTCAAAAGCACAGCCACATCCCACGTGGCTAGTGGTCATGCGATGGAGGGGTGCGTGTTGGAGCCAAAAAAAAAAATCACCACTATATTTTGAGGCCTGCTGGTCAATGTTACTATTCTCACGAGCAAATGATGTGTAAGCGCTGAGGTGGTAATAACCTTGGCAGCAGACCACCTCTTCACATGCCATACTGAGGTATCATGATGAATATCACGAACTAATAGACCTTATCACGACTTTCTCACTGACTCCTCCGCTCGCCCTGTTATTTCTATTTGCGAATATTCATTCTGTGGTCTAGGGTTGGTTACCTACTGCAACCGTGCAGCATCGCATAACAACACAGGGCTTCATGTCGACCCCCTTGCTCTCCTCTTGCCATGCCCTAATCTCGCCATTGGTACATAGCCTATGCTTTTCCAAAACTGAGATGTGATGTGACGTGTGAAAGAGCGGGAACATGTCGTTCTGGTTCCCGAGCTGCAGATTGTGCTAATGCATCCATTGGTCGGATCTCATTTGTTCTACGGCCGGACCCGAAAGGCCCAGCACCAAAACAGCATCCATCCTGTACCCTCGAGGCATGGACAACGCAGACAACACCACCTTTCAAAGAACCGCTGGGCATGAACGCGCCTGAGCCTTGAACTGGAGGGGCTCACCTCACGTATGACTCTTCTCTTCTCCCCTCTCTGCTGTTCTTCTTGTCCACGGGACTACCGGGATCAGACTATTCTAGGCTTCTATTTCGTCACCGACAAGAGGAAAAATTTAGCTATAATACTCCATCGTGATGCAGCACAGCAGGGCGTTGGCGCTCCAACAGAAGACATGTCAAAAAAAGACCCTCTTTTAAAATATGCAATGCATGCAGCTGCGTGTCTCTGCCCTAATGGCCTCGCAGCACACCTTAAGCGCTCTCATGCATTTGGAGAAGAGAATTTTCCAGTGCGAAGGGGAAGAAAAAGCAAAGTTCAATCAAGAGTGATCGCCCTTGTCAACCAAAGTGGAGGACGCTATAGCGGGCACTGCATTCTAGTTCCGCGATCTTTAAAACGGCGGTGTTGCCTGCGGTGTGCTTTTTGATCGTCGGCGCTTGATCTTGTCTTGTATTAGCGGAAGGGTTACATCTGCAGCGGCTTGGAGTCTAGTCAAAATGTAATGTAATGTATATGTAAATGTATGTATGTGTATATCTTGAGCATTAGAAAACACTAGAGAAGCAACTTTACTGCACGCCATGATACTGGCAACGTGCAGATTTCCTACCGTAGTACACACACAGTTTCTCTCTCTGAGCCTTCATCAACAACGTTTCACTGAGAGCCGCGATGGATCTGTGGGATCCTGCATACGTCACTATGCGGCCAGCTTCTGGTCCTTGTATACCTTCAGCCTTGGCCGTTTTGCGTCCACGTCGTGATCTAGGTCTCGGGGAGCTGCAGGGCGAGGGGTCCGTCTTTTTTTTTCTCTCTCGAGTCCTGTCCTTGAAGCGCTGTGCTTCCTCTGATAGCGGCCCGTCTTTGAAAAAGGGCCCCGCGATGGTGCATCCCCATCAACGGTAGGCACCCGAGCAACGGGCACCGTCTTTTGCAAGAGTCGGTGAGGAAGAGGCAGAGAGAAAAAAAGCTGAAAAAAGACCGCCTTGTTATTATAGCGTCCGCAGTAGGGTTGGCTAGGCTGTTGGAGGGGGAGGGGAAACCTGGAAAACTTGTTGCCAAGGACCATTTATTTTTTCGACTTTATTTTTGGAGGGGCATTGGCTTTGTTGTTTGGATATCGTCGCTTGACGCAGCGAATAGAGGAGAGCTGTTGTGTAAGGATAAGTCAAAGGCACCAGGGTTCTGCAGACGCATATCCGCCATGCAAAAGTCCTGATCAAAAGAAGAGAAGAGCTCATTCTGTTGTTCTATTGTGCCCCTCCATCACTTACACGCCGGGGGTAGTACCCTCTCCCGCCTCCCCTCTATCGTGAAGCTTGATTGATGGTGGTGCACACAGCAACGTGTCTGTGTATGTATGTCTGCGTCTGCGTCTGCGTCTACTAGACAAGGCAGTGCGTGTGGTGGATGCCAATCGGCTTCTAACTCGGGGTGCATGGCGGGACCGATATGACGGGGCCGCGGGTTTGTTTGGACATCAATACAGCAAACCAGAGGGTATATGCATCGAGCTGCAGACACTGTCAGCGCCAGCATCAAGGGAAGGCATAGCTATGAGTCACCGGCTCATCCACTCGGAGGGCCATTGAGAAGAACATCGGTCAAGAAAGATGATGGCGATAACAACCGACAGCGCCGAATATCGAGCGATGCGATGGATCAGTCATTTCAGAGTGCGGCAAAGCTGTCAGATAGAGAGCAAGGCTGTCGTAGACTCCATCAATAAAGGAAGGCATCTCGCGATGAAAATTTATCCTTGAAGTAAGAAAACGGCAAAATATTCATGTTGGACAAGGGTGATCGAGGACTGCATGGAACAAGGATGGCAATGGGGATTGGAAGTCCACCTCAATGGCCACCAACAACAAGGCCGACGACATTATACGCCGCGAGGGCGTGTGCGTCTAGATTAGATGTTGGACATACATGTCCATATCCATACCGTCAGAAGCCATTGAGAAAAAGATGCAATTCTGATGCTCTCTGAAACAATAGCTGAAGAGCAAAACACACCGACCAAGACATACATGCATACAAACTCCAGACTCTCAGACCAGAGACAAACTGTTGATGCCCAAAAAATGTCCATCGCAATAATCTTCCTCCTCTGTTGCTCTGTCAAAGCCAACACCAACACCATGTTTATCCGTATTCTGAGATAAACACAACAGACAGTCCTAGATAATTTCAAACCTGGACTCGGCTGTGTACCACATGCCGGCAGGGAAACTCGCAAAAGACAAGGGCAAGGCTTCTCTTATTATTAGCGTATGAAACATGGTGCCCAGCACCAAGCACAGGATAGCGTTGGGCCGCGATTTTTCCCCCCTTCTAAAATTCATTACCAGGCCCAAAAGGGGGGCGTGCGGGGGGGAGTGTAAGTTATATGTGACCCATTGTCTCTGGCCTTAATCTCGGGCCCCAGGTCAAGGTCAAGGTGAAGGAAGCTCAGACCGAACGCCCGGGTCTCTCTTGTTATTGAGCGAGAAGTCATGTCGACTGTGTACACACTGTACAGTCGCATTCTTGACCCTTTCTCCTGAAGGGTTGTGCTGGCTTGCGCTGCGTTGTCGTGGGTGTTTTAATGTGTTGGTCTTATTGCCAGGACCAGTGCACAGCCCAGCCCGTGTAATCTGGTGGGAAATCCTTGTCTCATCGCTGCACACTGACCGATTTTTGCCAAATATTTAACATTGTGGGCACACGCACACAAAATAATTTTGTCAAAATGGAAAATGTCATGAAAATATCATCGATCCTGCAATAATATTAGCAACACCGACGACAGACTGGGGTTGAAGCTGGGCAATGTTTGACGCAGACTCCATCCGGCTGTTGTCCGCCATCCGCGAATCCACCAGCAGAGACCTTCTAGAGAAACTCTCAGGCCTCTGAAAGGCCAGAATCGTCTCCCCGCGTACCCATTACCCATTTGAGGACTCCGTCCTCGTGTCTGGATCGCTCAGCCGCTGTCATTGTGGGTGCCATTAGCATCGGCCATTAGGGCAATGTCGTGGCCGCTAGACCTCAGTGACCGAATTCTGGGACTCAGGCACGCGTTTTGCACCATGACCAGGGGGAGTCAGTAGTCTGTCTAGTCAGTCATCTTGGACGGGAAGTCAGGGTCCCCCTAGACACGCCCGTCCAGACTCTATCCCCCCTGGCGAAGACCACAAGCTCCAAGGCCTGTTGACTCCGGCTCCAGGAATTCTTATCCACCCCCTGCTTCGTCCGTCCCATCGCCGGCCATTGCAAACCCTATCCATGGCCATTTCCAGGATGTTTGATCAATACCCTTGTCCCCTAGCCCCGGGGCACAGGTAATCTTCGGTCCGGCCATCCCAGCCAGAGTCCATTTTGGTGAGAACGACAACCGGATAAAAGACTTCTGGGATCCTGGGTGTTGTTGAAAGTAAAGGAGGCCAGAGCGTTGACACTCGCAATCAAACCTCTGATTTTCATCGGTCCGGATGCGGAGGACAATACCAGGACTTTTTGAATCATACAACAGTCAGAGTCAAACTGATGTAAATGTCATGAAATGTTGAAACTGTTCAATTGTTTTGTGTCGTATGTGTCATCTTGTTCAGCGTTCTGACTCAAGGTGTAGAATCGACGGCAGGGGTTTAAATGGCTACAAGCCAGCTGAGAAAAATCTGAATCACGGACGCAAGATCTTTAAAAGGAGTTGACAGAAAGATACCGTACCTGCCAGATCTGAGACGGAAATGAACGATCAAGGTATGGAAATCTAAGATGTCAAGAGTTAGGCTCTGCCCAATCAATACCACAGACCGGAAAGGTGCAGATAAAATACCAGCCGTGACAGGCAAAGCACGGAACTAGGGCCGAGGCCCAATCTCGAGTCTATCGGCATGAAGAAAGGGTAAAATTCATCAAAGCGACGGCCTCCCTTTTTCGTTCGGCGCAGATCGGGATATGTTTCTAGATGTGGGAGGCGGATCAAGGGCGAAATATGATTGACATTGCGGCGTAATTTACGGAGTACTATGAGCAAGGTATTCGAGTTAAAGGGCGATTCATGCCAAGTATCTTGTCTTTCCGGGAGTGAAGAACTGCAGCATTTCAGTGTGACACAAAAGTCTCGATGTGGAATTGGAATTTGGGTCCGATGGAGTTGAAGAGAATGGAAGAATGGAAGACCTGGAGAGCGAGTGACAGGCGAGCTAGAGAGAGACTCGCATGGGACGCTTATCCCTCTCTGGGTAGAAGGCCTCTTCTTCTGGTCTGTTTACCACTTCGTTCCGTCAGCATTACCTTAGTGCCGTTGCAGTGGCAGGCCGCATATCGACAGGAAACGACCCCATTCGCGAGCCACTTCTCCGGTGCAGGGTTTGACATGTGTTGACTCCGCTGCCGCGCTTGCGCTTCCAACTCGTCCAGTACCGAATGCACGATCTCTCCATATCCGTCTTCCGTTTCTCCATCTCCTCCATCTCCATCTTTGTTTGGCCCCCGCCCGCCGTGCCGTGCGTGCGGAGAAGAGCTGTTGACATCCGATCCACTGGTTTTTGTTCGCTCGATTCTCTTTCGCAGATCACTCTGCATTGGTGGCAATCACAGCTTTGTTTCGAACCGCCTGTGACTTCATGTGAGGGAGCTGATGTGATTGTCACTAATGCAAGGGGACGACTCTCCCAGCCTCTTCATTTTCTACCGCCATGTTTGCCGTGAAAATCTAGGACTCGAGATCAATATTACAATGAACAGGGTTGCAAAACTACAAAACTGCTCAAAAAGGAAAGTTGTAAAAAGAAAGAACGAAAGAAACTCCGTAATCATCCGTATTCGTAAGACGGAGGAACTCATCACATGCACAATGTAGCAACCTCGATGTGCAACCCTCGAATCATCCATCACATTGTTTTCTACCGATTGGCGGTTCCTCAAATTCACGGTGGCCATTTGTGATGCGTGATGCGGAGAAGTAGTGGTAATGATTCCTCCAAGGCGAACCTGTCACAAGGTAGAAAATCTCATGCATGAGAGCCCTTGGGGGAAAATGCACGACACCCATCTACTACTGCTGATGATGTATGTACGCGCACGCTGGAACCGCCCAATGAGAAAGTATTGGTGGTAAGCGTGTGATGATAAATCATGATGGTGTGAAGAACCTGAGGATTGATTGATAAAGGTCAACAGCCTTCCCTGATTTTCCAGCTGTCAATGAGTCCTTGTCCGTTAACTCCATTCTCACGGCGGCACAGCTTGCGGAGTTTTGCCATTCAACTCTCCGCTTATTGCTTTGTACGAGGCCTTGTTGTTACCTAAATACGTGCCACGCCGTATAATCGGAGGCCAGGCAACATATCACCGAGTCGAGTATCCGTACCAAGGCCCCAAGGCTCGGAAACTGTCTTGTACTGTATGTTTTATGATTCGCCATCCATTCCAGCCTTGTTGACATACATAGAGCCCTAGCAACCAGTGGATATTGTCCTCGGCTGCTCTGCCTTGCGACAAGACCAACCAGGTTACTCACTGGCTGACGGCGCAACGACTCCAGGTGGTAGCCTACCGGTAGCTTTCAGTCATCGCCAGCCTCGCGTCGCACTTGTGTCAAGCAAGTGCTATTAAGGGCCAGGCTGATAGCCTTTTGCATGGATTACGAGGACCACATTCACAAGCTCCAGGCAAAACGGCGCCCCAAGTCCATCATCATCCTTGCTGGCCGCTCCGTTGCGTCAGCATTTTGTTCGTATTTCCGTATCCTCAGGAAAACTTTCCCATACCCTTACCCAGCCCAATACCCTAATTAATCTAAGTTATTCCAAAGCGTGTCCAGGGGTTGTAACGGTCTACTGAGCGCCCTGGCCAGGCTTGAATCACACCGAGCGAGCTTTGGAGCTGGGCCCCCTGTTGGTTCGGTTGCCGCCAGCGCGCCTAGAAGCCCAAGGAGAAGGAAAAATTTTCACCGGAAGAGAATCGCGGGCATCCGGGCCTGCAGCAAGACGTTGGTATTCTTTGGGATTTGTATCCAGGCCGTCAATCTCGCTTACTCCCCGCCGGTAAATTCAACTGGCTCTGCAGTGGGGACACACGCCCTCTGTCTGGATATTCAAGCCAATTTCTGGCCTGGCGAGTTCTGGCTGTTGCTCGCTGAATTTCGGAACAAGGGGAATTTGAGAAGTGAGAAAGAGGCGTGCGAGACGAGACATCGGTGTCAAGAGAAGCAAGCAATATTCGATCAGGGAGCCCGGTACTGCACTGAACCCCGCCTCCCGAAAACTCCGTCAGGTAAATATTATTTATTTTTTTGTTCATTTTGAAGAAAAGTTTTCTGTGGCCTCGTCTCGTTTTCCTTTTTGTCGGATCCGCACACTTTTCACTCATCCCAGCATTGTTTCTCCCTGCATTTGGTGGCTGGCTCGATGTGATACAGGAGGAAACAGAGAGAAAAAGAAAAAAAGAAAAAGAAAAGAAACGAGGCTCTGGAGAAAAGGGGAAGTCGAATTGTGTGCGTTGTGTGCGAGTGCAGTGTCCCTTGTGTTGCTGCTTGTCTTGTTGTTGAGAGACAAAGAAGCACCAGTGCACTCAGTGCGCCACTATATACACACCCTGGGACAATTACATGACACTCAGAGCTGAATTGGATGGGAAAGCAGTCAATCAAATTGGCCTGTCAACTTTTCATGCTCTTTTTTGCTCCTTTTCACATGAAAGGCTGCCTCTTTTGCCTACCTATCACAACAATTATCTGCTATGATATTCTGCCCCCTATTCCTTGGATGTGCTTTTTCGCCTCTTGGTTCATGAACATATTAGCTGACGAGTGGTTCAAGACTGAGTCATAGTTTGCGCGTGAGAACTCGAGTTGAATCATAATTGATCAAACCCGAAAATACCAGTACCCAACCAAAAAAAGATAACACAGAATTGGGTTGCGGAAGCGGTAGGGCGTTTAAAAAGAAAAAAGCGCCATATACAGCCATCCACAAAATTATCGGAAAACCCAGCAAAACTTGGCCGCATTGCAGCGTCTGGCCTTGCAGCGGTGGTCCTGGTAAAGACTGCGTCACCGTTTTGGCTCATTTCGCCAAAAACAATCAAAGTTGAGGCCAGTGCGCGGCGCACGTTGACTCGACTGGTTGGAGAGAAATTGGCTGTGCGCACGTACAGTACGGGCTTTTTGACTAAGCGTTAAACTCTGTCTCTTCTTACACCCTGATTAGCAATACGATACGATACGATACGGTACGGTGCTGTCCTCGGTAGCGATCAATCAATCAAGCAACACTGCCTCTTTCTGAGTCATATCAGTTCGAGGTGATTCTAGTACTCGCCAGCGACATCGAATAAAAGCACGACTTGAGACTGATTGACAGTCAAAAGAGCACAAAAGATTCTAAATTAATCACCCAAGACTCACTCAGCATTGCGCAGCAGCACAGCACAGCAAAGCGCTGCAGTCACTGCAACCACTGGAATCAAGTTCAGCGGCGGGAAGAGTGCAAATGCGAAGCCTACATAAGCCAGGTTGCACCCCTGTCTCACTGTTGGAAGAGTCACTCAATTCTACCACACCCTCACAAAGCCTGCCTGCGGCTTTTCCACCCCCTGCCCCTATCTGAGACCCCCTGTCCTCACTTTTTTTTTACTCAACCCCCGGTCGGGCCCCTCCTCCCACTAGCGTCCTCCCCTGCCATCACCCGCTAAGGTAGTGTAGGCAGGTTTGGGAGTCGGTGCGGTACGTGAGGTGTCCACACCCAGAGACACACACACAAATCTTAGAATATATATCTCTGTTGCTTCCCGCTCACCCTCCTTTCCTCCTCTCTTTCACGTATCTTGGCGATTGCCAATCACTCTGAATCCCCAAACAAGTTCATCATAACTTATTCAGCACGTCGTTGCATCGACGTCATCGCTCTTTTTCTCAATCAATTACTCATCTGGCTTCTGGACCCTCGAAGCGTCCAGCGTCTTCTCGACACTACTACCAGGTTCCACGGGATCTGGTGCCTATTCCTCCAAGTTGAGGAGAGATATAATACCCATCGGTCATGTTCGCCGTCGCAAAAGAATCTTCTAACCTCTTTTCCTCCGACTACATACCGAGGTGACGGGCCTATTCCATCACCTCCCCTTGGGCGTCTCTTCCCCGGCGCATCTTGATCGTTGAATCTGCTTGCATGCAGTCTGACATTCCTGACAAGCCAACTCAACTTACTCACTAGAAAAAGACAAAAAAAGACACGATAACAACTGCGAAAATCCGCGAGCGACACGACAACCCAACAACTGCGGGTGCTCGGGAGGAGACCAGTTGTTTGAACCCTGGAAACAGCGGATGTCAGTTGGACATCGCCACACAATAACATGAGTTACAAATCTCCACGAACTCCTGGATCGACGCCGATCCACGACTACGACAGCGTCTACTCGAGGATGTCGTCCGCAACTCCAACCCCTTCCCCGAGGCCGACCTGGGCCGACTCAACTCCCAGGCGGCCAGCGACGCGAGCGGCTCATTCGCGATTCAACAGCTACTCTCAGGCTAGCGACTTCAGCCCTCGTCCTCCAAAGGACTCGCCTCGCTACAACAGCATTGGGCAATATAGCACGGCAGATGTGAGTCACAAAACTTCTTCGTCGCGCAGGCCTTCCGAGTCATCTCCGCGCTCCAAGCGCGACCGCCGATTCTCATTTACCTATGTCCGGGCTTCCACCCCATATGGAGAATCCGACGAGGACGAGATCATCGAGGCGCTGGGACATACATATGTGCTTCCCGCACAGTCCCGCTCCAAGATCAATCATCACCGCAAATCCGCTTTCCTACCTCGAGACTTTGATGATGACCGGGGACGGTACACTAATTACGACGACTACCTGCAGGGTGCTACCACCGCCGCTGTCTACGATGACTACTACACACGAGAGCAGGCTTCCACTTTCCAGTCGCCTCAGCCTCAACCCCGACCTCCTACCAGCTTCGGCCACAGCCGTCGATCCTCCACCGCGGTCCCCCCTCCCCGGCCACAGACTGTCCGTCCCGCCAGCTCACACCGCAGCAAGCCCGCCTCTACCCCTTCCACTCCCAAGGCCACCGATGCCGATGCTCGCAAGCACCGCATTCCTGCTGGATACTCACTAAAGAACTGGGATCCTGCCGAAGAGCCCATCCTTCTCCTAGGTAGTGTCTTTGATGCCAACAGTCTCGGAAAGTGGATCTATGACTGGACCGTCTACCACCAAGGTCCTGCCACTCCCATCTCTGATATGGCTGGTGAGATGTGGCTGCTTCTCATTCAGCTTGCTGGCAAGGTCAAGCGAGCTGAGGAGACAGTCGGTCGCGTCCGCACTCCTGACAACCGTGACCTTGTTGAGGAGTTCATCGAGGCCGGTGAGCGCCTCACCGAGAAGCTCCGATCCCTCCTCAAGGCCTGTGAAGCCCCCATGCTCAAGGCTGCCAAGCGCAAGCAAGCTGGCCTTGGCAAGAATGCTGGTGTCGAATTTGTTGAGACCCTCTTTGGACGTGACCGAGAGCTCGACAAGACGGAGAAGTTTATGCAGAACGTGAGGCTCTTCAACCTTCGCTTTGACGCCAACTGTGAAGAAATTCTCCGGAACCCTACCAAATAAGCGGATCATCCATTGGACCCCTGGATTGTTTCTGTTGACCCTACCATACCTATACCTGAGGATCCTATGATACCGGCCAGTGACATTTACCAAAGCTCGCCGGACTGGATACCCATATCCGTTGTATACTACCCGGATCTCCTGGACACACAATCTCATACCCATCACAAGGATTTCCATCTATCTTTTCTTTTACGACATCTCTACCTCGTCCCAAGGAAGCGATTTCTTTTTATTGACTTGGCAATCAAAACAAAGACACCAAGACTCATGGGGCGACCTGTACCACCAGCAATGCAAACGCGCGCGCGGAGGAGGGGATCGATATCAAGGGGGCTTCTTTTTCTTCCAATTCGAGATACCCAGTGTTTTTTCCGTTCGGAATGACGCGAGCAGTTGGCGAAGGGGAGCAAGCAAGCAAGCGAGTCATCTTTAGTGATGACAAGGAGTGACAGACTCCGATTTCTTTTTTTACTCTTTTTGTTTTTGGAGCTTGGATATTATCTTGTCTTTTGGGATCAGCGCGCGTTAGGATAACAAAAGTGATTGACACTTAGAACGGAAGGCTATTTACTACACGGTAATCTGGAGGATTTGACGTCTTTAACGTTCCTCATTGATGGATGGAAGCAATGTCCTCATGCATTAGAGCTATGAGGAGGGGTTGGGGGCGTTAAGGATTGGTTATACCACTTTCAAGATGGATACTTTTGATTTCGATTATTTTAATATTTAGGCAAAAAATCGCAAACTATCTACACAATTGTCTCTGTTCGTGATGTCTATGAAGTTTGATGTGACTGTATCCGGTGTCCCTCCAAGTATGGGCAGTACCGCATTTGGTGATTGGGTTTCCTGATCCTGTTTGGACATGATTATCCCCTCGTGTTTCCGTTTTAACGAACCCCGCGTAAGAGCGAGAGGGGTATAAACGCAAATGGCTTGGTTTGAGGCACTTTACTTCTACAACGTGGGCTAGTGAATGGACGATCCGGCATGAGGTCATGGCCAAGCAACCCCTGGACAACCAATGCGTCATGCAGTTTCAAGAGCCCTTGAATTGAAGCAACAGACATTTACTTTTGTAGGATTGATTAACATGATTGTGATGTAATTTACTGGGATATTCCATGATTTGACGATGAACACCTGATCAGCGATCGTTACCGTAGACTTGAGAGGCTTTGTTTCAGCCAGTTTGCACGACTCGCGCTAGGGGCTTGGGCATTGGAATGTGTGAAACTTTGAAAGAATGACTTGCAGGTGCTTGAAGTGGAGGGAGCTAAACGTTGGAATCAGTGGGTTTCAGATCATACAAAGGTGGAGATGCCGTTGAGAAATGGTGTTGGGGACTTTTTGGAATGAATCCTTTCCCTTGACTCGTAAAGTCGAGAGCTAGAAGCTGAGGCGTTAGACGTACGTTGTTCCGGGAATGCCGTATCTTGAGTTTTTGCTAGACCGTGAACTTTGTCATGTATGAAACCGTCACAATCAGCCATTGTCTACTTAGTAAAAGTTTCTTTCGTGGATGAAGGCTGTTACTGAGAGAGGCTTAGCTACCTAGTGGTGGTGTGGGTGCAGCGAGCGGCTACAAGGCCAATGAGTGCACAGGTGAATTACCTTGCTTTTCCCTTTTTTCGCGGTTTTTACCACGTGTGGCATATGGAGGGTAGAGGAGGGGCTAGAGGGAGGAGAGGTTGGGGGCCAGATTGATATGCTGGATCTTGCATCTGAGAGGCACATGTGATCCAATGTGATGTGATAAGACGGAAGGGGGGGTCTCGATTGAGGCCGCAGTGAGAGAAATATCCCAGTCTAGAAATGTTTGCATGTTGGGGTTCTACAGAGCACATTTCTACTGTATGTGGTCTGTGAACAACCCCCAATTGTAACTGTAACCTTGATACCACACCACACCACGATGTGATGTGATGTGTGTCCGGCAAAGGTCCCCCTCCCCCCGTGCGCCGGCGTCTAAGACGCCCGTCATCCCGTGAGGGAGGTTGGGATTATCGCAATGCGTGTAGCCGTGATCACATCCTGGGATGACAGGTGTGTAACACCCATGGGCTGGATTCATACCTAAGCTGCGAGGCTCAGCCTACAGAAAGAATTAATAAGTAATGTAACCCCGACCGAATATGCACAACGTAACGTAAGCAGTGCATACAAGGCTGAGCGTGCAGTAAATAGGTAATTAATTATAGAATGCCAGGTTCAACCTCTCATATAGCAAGATATACCCTGTTGTAAAACTCTATGACACTTGGATGTCTCGGCCCAGTGCCGTGGGATGATTATTATGTACGACATCAGCTGAAAAAAGCTTCGTGTTGCACAAAACGTTGCACCTGTCTGATTTGTTTGTTAGACGCAGCATGTTGTTGTAAGTGAGATAGTCGGGAGTATCCTGTGAGAGACGGACACGTTTGACGGGTGTATCGATTGAGCTACATATACATGCGGGTAGATTCTTTCTCAGCCTTGCAACGTTGTGTTTTTGTCGACGGACACGAGCATGTCTCGTCTCAGGCTTGTGTGCGGCAGAGGTTAGATGAGCTTGGCTAGTACCTCGAGCGAGTTGATGCTGGGAGGTTGTAGCACAAGTGGCGCTGTTTGAGCTTCGTGTAAGTGAATGGCGAGTATCCCCTCTTTAGTAGCCGGCTCGATATCGCGCTCCTGCGAGTCGCCGATGTACGCGATATCTTGCGGTGTGATCTGAAGATGATCAAGTACCTTGCCGAAGAGTCCATCGATCTTGGCCACACCGAAGAAGTTTGTGGTCGCGAGAAAGTCGATGTACTTGTCGATGCCCAGGTCTCCCACTGCTCGTTGCTGTGCATCCTGCGGTCCTTCTGTAATCACTGCGATCTTTCTTCCGGACGCCTTGATTGCTTCGAGGAGAGAAACAGCTCCTGGTTTGAGTGTCAAGTTATCCACAAGAACACGCTCGTAGTCCTCTAGTAGCTCATCGACACTATCGTAACTCAATCCAAAATGGCTCAGTGTGGCAGTGAAGCGAGCGCGACGGTAGTCATGTGAGGTCTTTCCGTCGGTGAATGCATCAGCGGTTCCTTGCTTCAGAATGATTCCGTATTGGGTTTGAAGATCTTGGAGTGTAGTAGATGGGTTTTCGTTGGCGATGCGTGTAAGAACGCGAGTTGTGGCTGCACGGCTGGCTTTGCGGAATTCATGGAGAGTATCGTCTAGATCGAATCCGAACCAGGTTCTAGTCTGTAGGCTATCATGTAGCTGACCCCCATCTTTCTCGGTGGCAGAAGACATTGCAGTGACGTTTCAAGGTGTTGCGAATAGGTTATTGCGAGAGTTGAGTGGATGTTTTTATAACGCACGCATGAACGGTCCGCCAAGGCGTGATCAACGGAGCATATGCTTGATCCGCTTTGATCCTGATTAAGACAAAACTCTGCTCTCAATTTAATGGCATGTTTGAACCCACCCCATATGTTCCAGGTGACTTCAAAGCTTCCTCTTTTTCTATTGACCACTCGGCAGCACCTGAGAGTGCACACGAAGTCTCGGGTAGGTGACTTCTCACTCCAAGTTGACTTCCAACATTCAGTCAACACCATCCTCTTGAGGTCAGTCCTCCACCGTATGGACAGTCGTCTCATAGATTTACAAGCCGGTACCAGTATTTTGACAACATTTTTGACAAATTTCTGTGGCCTTCAATTTTGTAGATGAAGTTGATTGACCACACAGAGTTTTGTCACCCAGCACTCTTGTCCCACAAACCTCCAAAGTGCTTATCATTTCATTTATTGTTAAAGAATTATCGGACTCCCTCTGGTATCTTAATTCATACTACTTATGACACATCTTACCTATCTTATATGAATCCTGTCATTATTGTCACTGAAGGTCGGATTCATGTGAATGCAGCGGTGATGACTAAGCGTGCAGTAGCTGGTCAAAATTCCCCATCATCTCATGCGAGAGGTTGGGTTGGATCAGCTCAACCCGAGGTTCAATAAACAACAAGAACGGCCGCAGTTACAACGCCTAGCAAGTCAATTGAGGTCAAATCAACACAGAGATACCCTGGACTTTTCTGAGCTGTTAAAAGTCTCATCACGTCACAATGCACTATGTCAGATTTCTGGGGCCACCCAAGGTGATTAAGAACCGCCGCGGCACCCTGGTACAGCTGCTCTTCACCATCACAACAGACCTTGGCGACTCATTCCTCTTCCCGGAAAGGTTTCTAGACCTACAAGTTGTCGCCATCGCCGCTTCACCCGAAGGAAGCTCAACATGGCTCCTCTCAGACCCCGGACATCTCGACTGGGAACCCGGCATGCGCGTTGCAAAGCCAGCATTGGAAATGCCCGTCGCTCTTGAACGAGCTCTTGAATCTGGAATGAGAGTCCATGTCTGTGTCCGGGCATCAGAGCCTGTTCACACCGCGGAGAGTGTCCCACGCATTCTGGCCTTGTCGGCCGAGAAGATGCGGTATCGGAAGGAAGCTGCAGAGAAGGGCGCTGTCATGCCAGCTTGGGTGCCTCTAACTCTCACACCAGCAGACAATGCTGTGTCGATTCGAAGACTCCAACTGAACGACACACCTGAGGGGCTGGGAACAATTGAGATTGAGGAGGAGATCGGTGAGAGCATTGCGCGTCACATCTGGGATGGCGGCGTGATAGCGACGTGCGCACTTGCAGGTATCGAGACTGCTCCCGATTGCGAGTCCAGTCAAAACCCCTGCATGAGAACAATGAAGAATATCTTCACCCGTCAGAAGTCGATCCGTGTGTTGGAATTGGGTTGCGGTGTGGGCATCTTGGGTGTTGGGCTCGCCGCTGTGTACCCCCGACTGCAGCCTGAAGGTGGCGACTGCACCATTCTCATGACTGATCTACCGGAAGCTGAGGAGCGCGCGAGATCTAACATGAAAAGGTTGGAGAATTCTCATCTACGCTTCCAGGAGAATCCTGTTCGAATGCTCTACGAAAATCTTGACTGGGAGGAGGGCAGACAAGGTCGCTTTGGACCCGAGGTTCGATCTGGACCTTGGGATCTCGTGATGCTCAGTGACTGCACTTACAATGTCGACATGCTGCCAGCACTTGTTGAAACGCTCTCAGCCATCCATGCAGCAAATCTGACCTACTTCCCGCAAGGCGAGCCATTTACTACAAAAGTATTCCTAGCCACCAAGCCTCGCCACGAATCAGAAGACGTTCTGTTTGAGCTCATGGACAAGGAAAGCTGGTACAGCGTTCACAAGCAAGTCTTGCCGAAGCCTGTCCTTGGTGGTGTGCCTCAATCTGTCGAGCTTCATCTATTCGACAAATCTGGGCTCAGCGATGGCAGGGGTGAGATGAGGGGGGAGGACAAGAAAGAGGAAGATAAGGGAAAGAAGCACAAGGGAAAGAAAGAGAAGGAGAAGGAAAAGGAAGCACAAGACTAGGCTGAAGCTGCAAAGGGCCTCAGGCAATTCATCGCAAGGCGACCGCATACCAAAACGTCGATAGCCAATTGTCCAAACAATGCGCTCACCGTCACACAGCAACAAAAACCTCAATAGGCTACTGCGACGACTTTTGCTTTGAGGCTCGACTCTGCAGACAATGATGGTGCCGAAAGGCTCAATGTCATTGGGGCTACCCCGCGTGTTGTGTAACGCCCTCCAGCCCTGATATTTCGAGGATTGGACACAACGATTGGAAACGAACCAGTAGGAGGAATGGGCGGGGTGGAAGATGACTTGCTTAATTGACCGGTGTGGTGGTGTGCTGATGAGTTGTCCCTCAAGCCCACGAACGGACCATGAGGCTCTGCGATGGCCTCAAAATTGAGAATCCCCGATCGTGTATTTAGCGACGAGTTTAAAATGTCCACCATTTCTAGCGATAAAATTGATACTTCATTCTTCAGGCAATCATGGCAGATACAAAGGTCAAGGTCAATGGCCATACTAATGGCAATGGCAATGGCACGACCGACAAGACAACCACCAAGAACACCAAGCTATGGCAACTCCTCGCTCTAGCAAAGGAAGTCTCCAAAGATGTCGGCTCAATCGAGGACTTTGAGAAGTCAGCTGAGGAGCGCGAAGCTCTCAAGCAAGAACTCGAAGCCAAACAAGGCGAGAACAAGCGTCTCCGCGAATTCAACGACAAGATCGTGCGAGAGTTCTCAGACCACAAAGCGCAAGCCAACGCAAAGACTGAAACACTCTTTGCAGAATTTGAACAGAAGTATAAAACTTATGAGTCTAACAAGGCAGCCGTTGAAGCCATGGAGAGAGAGGTCAAAGAAGCGAGGGAGAAACTCGCTGCTGCGGAGGTGAAGGAGGGAGAGGTCGAGAGTTTGAAGCAGAATCTGGCGGCTGCGGAGGCGCATTTGACCAGTCATGCTTCTGAGATTAGAGAGATGAATGCGGAGTGCGAGTTGCAGAAATCGCAGATGGAGGCTAATATCGAGGAGTTGAAGGGGTGTAAGGAGAAATTGACGCAGGCACAGAGTGACCTTGGGGAGGGAATTCTGCGAGACTTTGGAACTGAGGAGGTCAAGAAGTTGTGAGTAACTCATCTATGAGAAATGGGTTGAACTAACGAGCATAGGCGATCTGACCTCCAGGAGCTGTCAAAGAAGGTTCACGACTTTGTCAATGAGTATTTCAACGACCACGATGGCGCACAGGTAGGACTCCGCGTTTTGCGCTCTCTGAATTATACTGACAACTACTAGGACTCTGCGAGTGAGATACAGGAACTTCACGCGCGCTTCCCAAAGATCCCACTCTCAACCCGCACCACCAAAGCCAGTGCCAAGATGCGCTGTGCTGTCGCTGACGCTGTCATCGCGGAAACACTTCTCTCTTATGTCTTTGTCCCCTTCTACGTCGCCAGCGACATGAGGGCCGCTGCATCTAGTATGCTTGGCTTCTTTAAAGGAGATGAGCGCCGAGAGACAGTGTATCGCTCTCAAATTCTCGGATCCCTCTCTGATTCTGAGCAAACTGAGACGGTCCAAGAGGACATTGTGCGCAAAGCGAGCAATGAGGTGCGAAGCACACTGCACCCGCTCGTCGTGGCGTACAAACAGACTGGCTTCTATAATGCTGTCCCGACGCTGTTCAGACAGGCTGTTGCACTTTGGGCCGATACGCAGCGCTCTCGCGACATGATCACTGCAGAGATGCCCGATGAAGAAGATTCTCGAGGTGCACGCCAGTATGATGACTACGACATCGGCAACGCTCGCAAGACAAAGGGAAGTCCAAAGCCGACGGTCCTCGCGATTCTGTTTCCGCAGTTCGTGTGCCGTGACGAAGTCATCGCCGAGGGCGTTGTTCTCAGGTCTGACCAGGCTGCTGTTCTTGAGGCGCTTGAGGAGGCAAAGGATAATGGAGGTGCGAATGGTGATACGAAGAAGAAGCCTGGAACACGAAGGAGATCTTCTGCGGAACCAAAGTCTCCGCTGCGCAAGTGACTCTCACGGCTGTTCTGTATACGGAGAGAGGAGGAAGTGATTGATGTTTGGGTTTGATGTGATTGTACATGGTAGGGAAAACACGAGGAAGTGGGATTGCATATGTATGTTTGAACTTTGGTGCATTCTGGATGTAGATAGTAAAAACGAGAAGAAAATAAATCAAAATTTGCGATAATTGCTTCTTTTCCCGGTGTTGATTTTGGTGCAAACAGCGAATATCGCAGTTGTTATGAGCGCATAGAATGGTGATCCTGTCAATTGCATCGGCTTTCTGGTATTTATACTGAGCTTGACACAATAAGACTGTTCCATATGGGCAAAGACAAGGCAATAGCTGACAATTAATAATTTATCAGAGAATTTTCTGTGATTTATTCCGAGCTAGATAATCTAACTCCAGTTAGGTGACGTTAAGCAGATTCATTAACACCAGCTCGAACCTTGCTCCGCCTCCGATGTAGAAGATACCCTACTCCAGTGGGCAGAGAGCCTCCCTTTAGTCTTCGTCTTCGTCTCCGTAGCCGTAGTAGCGGGCCCATTTCTCCATTTCCTCGTCGTAATCGACAGTCTGCGAGGCATCTTGGTTGTGACCAGTAAGGCCTTGCTGCCGTTCCTCTACAAGTTTCTGTATGGTCTTCTGCTGTTGATATACAGTCTCCTGCTGTTTATCTATAGTCCGCTGCAGTTTACCGAATCTTGTTGCCAGTTGGATCAGGAGGTGTCGTGCATGCTGTCCCTGGTCAACTAGGTGGTTTCGCCAGGTAAGATCAGTGCCAATGTCGCCCCCGTAGCGTCTCTGGACAGAACCTCTGATAGCCGCTCCGGCGGCGCTGGCATTGAGTTTTCCGAGTCCGTAGATGCCTACGAGAACGAACCAATTCTCGTAGGTGATGTTGTACCACCAAGGTCCCCTGACCTGCTTGTCCCACATCTTTTCAGCCAGAGGGAAATTTAAATCCCTTAACGAGGAACAATTGGAGGGCAAGTCTGGCGCCAGCAGCCGCGGTACTGGTACGATGGCTTAGTTCGAGAACTCTTGTTGTGGTGAAAAGCGCCCTCCTTCAGGGGACTGAGGATGTTGTCGTGCACCTCGCGGGGCGTGCCGGGAGCCTTCTCCTTGAACATCTCGACGATTTGGGCCGCAGTCTGTTTGTTGGCATCCTTCAGAACCCCCATGGGCAGGCCGTCAACAGTCAGACTGTTGACTGGGTCATCGCTGAGGATCACTACACCGCCTTCGTCAGCTACCTCGACGACGGTAGCTGGTGTGGCCCTCGGCTTGGGGCCAGCCATCTCGTTGCTTTGCTACGGTTTGTTAGTAGATATTTAGTAGGCTACGTTCATGGGATCTGGATACTCACACAGTGCAACGCATAATTGTATGTGATCTTGCAAAAGTGGGTGTGAAATTGGAAAGTCGGTCTTCCCGCGCAGATTGGAGAGATGAGTGCCCAGAGAAGATGAGGATGTTGGCGGGTATTTAAGATTGTGCTGATTGCTGGCATCAAGGTGCACGAGTTGTTGACGCGAGAGATTTGCGTTTCTGATGTTTGTGTACCAGCTTGACTTCCCCCCCCCCCCCCCCCCCCCTTCCACATTATCATTATGCAATAGAATCTGTTTGAGTCAAAGTGCAAAAGTGTACGTTCTATCGTGTTCCAAAAAGTTCTCTTATTACAGATGCTGAAGCTATTGTGCACTCCTGGCAGCTGTTGACAGCTGCGTGTACTAGCAAATGTCGCTGAGTTTTCTATATAAACCATACACCACCTCACGCTTTCGGAATTTCCTTGATTCTGCTTTTCTTTTCCTTCATCATCTCACTTTCTCTTTTCACACTCTCCAAATTGACTCACATCAGTCACTACCCAACATGTCTTATAGCGGTGACCAAGGAGGGCGTGCACTAGGAAATATCACTGGCTTTCTATGTTAACTTATACTATCTTATGCCTTTAGAATCTTCTTAATCCTTCTCTCATTCACTTTATTAACTTACTTTTTCTTTTTGAATTCTCTAAATCTACTTATATTAGTTGCTACCTCATATATCTGACGGCCATGACTAAGGAGGGCCGCAGCCTACACCGTCCAAGAAAGCGCGGGCAAAGGCTGAGGAGCAGGACACTGAAGATGGTATAGAACTTAAGAGTGCTCTGCCTTGCATTCTATGCTTCAAGAACGCTCTCACCGTGACGTCAAAAAAACCAATCGTAACTCTTCCGGAACAGCCCATCGATGTGCTCACATTCGACTGCAAGTTTCCTTACACCAACTCCAAGAAGTGCATGAACTGTGACAAGAACATCAACCGGTATTTAACTTGAATCGAGCTCAGAGATATTCATACTAACTGGGTGTAGCATACTTGCAATGATGAATGGCAACTACATGGATATTATCTCCATTTTCAAGGCTGCTGGCAAAATGTTAAAGGACGGGACGGATCGCTTTCAAGACACGCACAAACTTGGCATCGTCAAAGCCCTGATCAAGTTCGGCCAACGCTCTGAAGTCCTTGTCAACACTCATGCTCTGATGCTCGATGATATTATATGGACTTAGGGCCTGCTATGATGAATTTAGGGTCTCTTATGATAAGTTTAGGATAGAATTTACTTCTCTACTTTGCTTCTCGTCATAGTTTAGGATATATCTCTCCATCACATCTCGAGCCATTCTTGATGCGGCTGCAAGCGTCGCAATAGTTAAGAGGCTATTTAATTGCAACTACAAGGCGTTATTAACGGCGTAGGATGTTCCAACTCGAAAGAATTATCTCTCTGTTGTGATAATGTTTCCTCCATCTATCCAACGACATAATAGCAATCACGTGATACGTACGTTTCATTCGAGCCGCAACCAACATTGGAGGGTTGCGTGAGGGTTGCTAACTTACCGACAATCAGCTACCTCACGCATGCCAATTGAACCATCATAATTTCAGAAATTCCAACTTGGTCGAGAGCCGCTCCTGCCTGTCTGGTAACTTGAGCCTAACATTTGCCCCTATACAATGGCCAAGACCAAGGACCTGATGGCTGTCTCGTCGGAGGCTGAGCTCAGACATGTGTTGGACCAACTCCATGAGCAGGAGGACGCTCTCATCTACAAGCTTGATGCCCCAATGAAGGACAGTAGGAACTTGTATCAAGATATTGACGGCCTTGATAGTCTCCATGGAAACCTGGATATGCAACTCATCGTAGCTCGAAGCATCCATAGCGCAATACTATCTCCCGCAGGCGACACCGCTGGGCGACTATCCACCATGATACGCGCTTTAGATATGGAGAAGAGAAGAGTAGAAGCTACGCTAATGGTTATCGAGCAAGTTATGGAGCTCAAGACGTGTATAGCTGGTCTCATAGGCAGCATGGGTGCTCCTCAGGACTGGGAGGCTGCCGCCAACTACCTCTCACGCGCATCGGATATACCCGAGGATATTGTTCGCGGGGACTTCGCTCTAACCGTCGTCCCGAGCATTGAGGCTCCAGATCCCCCATGGACTACAATTCAGACTGCTCGCAAAAGCCTCTGCGCTCTATTCTTGAGGGAATTCAACGCCGCTGCCGCACAAGGTGACGGCGCAAAGGTCGCACGGTTCTTCAAGCTATTCCCAGTCATTGGAGGTGGTGCGGAGGAAACGGGGCTGGAAGCCTACGGACAGTATATCTGCCAAGGTATGGCGGAAACAGCCCGATCAGCTCTCAGGCGACCACAAGAGGAACGTGGCAGACAGAACGATTTGTTTTACGCAAATAACCTAGCACGACTCCTTGAGCACATTGTGCAAATCACCAACAGCCACAGTGGTCTGGTAGAGAGGCACTACGGCGCTGATAAAGTCGTGAAGGTCATTGAAAGACTTCAAAAAGAGGCTGACATACAGGGCGGAATTATCTTGGATACTTGGAACGAAGAGCGGTCGTTTGCCAGGATTATGGCTGACATTAAGAATTACCCATTCTCTTTTCTCTCGAAAAGCATGGTGCCATTTCAGAGAGGCATTAGTTTTGCGCTACGAGGCAACGAAACGAACAAGGCTAAAGTCAACTTGGACGTGAAGAAGGTTGAGGAGCTGTTTGGAGAAATGACATCAATGCTGAAGAGTTGGTCACTTTACAAACGATTTGTTACAAGTAGATGCAAGGTGAGAAACAAATCTATATATGCTATCACTTACTGACCATCGGCTTTAGGGCGTTCTCGACCAAGAAGAAAAGCAACCGCCTCCGAAATTTCTGGATCAATGTGATCTACACAAGAAGGTCTCAGAGAAGCTCATCGAGCCATATAAACTTACGGCAACATTTCTCTTCCGAAGATCAGTAGAGAAGGCTTTTGAGATGGATACTGCGCCAAGTGGCCTCTCACTATTGAAGCCATGCGATGGCAGTCCACCATTTATTCTGCAAGCCTTAGACGACGTAATGTACGTCGTGGACAATCTTCTACAGCATGTCCTATCTACGGGAAACAGAGAGGTGACCGTCTCTGCCACATCGGCTATCAGCAGGGTCCTCGAATCGGATTTCATCGGGATCATCCATAGGCGCATGAAAGATGAGTGCTATCCCAAAGCAGCCGCTCAGGGTGGGTTTCCACGGGAGGAAAAAGTCATCAGCTTCATGGTTTTGATGAACACTCTTGACATGGCAAAAGAGTACTTAGACCGTATTTTAACCTCCAGAGGCTACGTCTCAGAAGCCCAAGGTGCTGATGTGGCTATCTCATCTACGCGAACACTCAACGACTCCTTTACGTTTGGCAGGGATGCCGAAATGGTTGCGAATGGACTTCGGAGGCTGAAAGATGCACTATGTGCTAAAGCTACAGAGCTTCTGAACAATGGCATACTTGCACTGTTTGATGAGGTGTTGTGGCCTCGGATCAGGCTGATCCTCACAACCTCTTTCCAAAACGCTGTTTATGATGTGTCGGAAGGGGAGCCATTGGCCGAAGAGGATGTTGATGGAGAGACAATACAGCAAGTGTCGTTGCGATTCGAGGGCGAGTGGTTGGCCTTGACACGGCCACTGAAGCACATCATGACGCCGAGAACATACGCAGCGTTGGCTTGCCTCGCAGCTAACAAGCTGGCAAGGGTGCTAGAGAAGCGTGCTTGGAGTTCCTCTGGTCGTGTGACTACATTTGGCGGTTTGTGGTTGGAGTCGGACTTCTCTGGTATCATAAGCGTCATCGCCAACGACGACTACGCCCTTCGCACACCGTTTGCCCGATTGCAAGAGATTCTTGAAGTTGCTAACATGGAAGACGATGAATGGGATGAGCTTGAATCAGCATACGGCTCGTCTAGGCAAGAAAGGAGCAGGTTACTACTCAGCGACGAGGACATAGAATGGTCGCGTAAGATCGTGAGAAGATAGTCATTAAGCCAACAAACACAGCAAGTTTATCAGCTAAGCGATGCTCCGCTATGAACCATCTCACTAGTGACATTGAGCTTAGATGTCGTCTACTTCAGTCTTGAGACCTATACTAGTCTGAATTTACATCTAGGTAGCCTAATAGTAATCTTGTAGAAGTTTAGGTAAAGATTTAGGATGAGAAAGCCTTAAGTGAGGGCAAAGTTATGTATTAAATGAGGTAACTAGTGTTCCTCTCTATGTATAGTCTATGGTCAAGTTTTCATCGTACCCGTCACAAATCTTGCAAACCCATCACATCGTCTATAATTAACGTCTTTGCTCTTTAGCGTCGGTTGAAGTTGAGGAAGCGGCTCTGAAATAGAAGTTAGCAATCGTTCTCAAGGATGGTGCTCAAACAGAATTACGTACCGCCAAGATAATGATGATTAAGTTACTTGCGATGAAGCAAGCATAGATACCCAAATCTCTCCAGCGATTGTTGAAAGAGAGATCAAAGGTACTGTAAAACTCATCGCCCACCTTGTACGCGCAATACTCGCAGTCCCTTGTGTCGTCATTAACAAGATAGCCACGACCGCCATTGGCGAAGAAGGGCTCCATGTACTCTCCACAAGTACTGTTAGAAGGCGAAGTGAAGCGGTTGAGTTCGCTTTGCTTGCAGACAACCTCAACACCGTGGAGGGCAGTTGTGACCATCGAGCTGATCAGACGGGTGAAAGGGTCCAGTTGGTACATCCAGGCACGCCAGAAACCAGGAATTTGAGGCTTGGGGATCGTAACACCACAGAACAAGGCGAAGTTGATGATGATGAATGGATCAAATTGCGCTGAGATGAAGGGTGAGGGGGTGATACTGGCGAGGGCCTGTCCCAGAGTGACTGAGAATAACTCAGTGATTAGGATAATGAAGAACTGGAATCCTGCTCGAGAAGGCTCGGTCTGGAGTCCGGGCATGAAGTAAATTGGGAGATCTGAAATGTGTGAGTAATGGATCACGCAGATTGTTGGCTTTGAGAACTTACAGAAAGCGACCGCACACATGATCGAGTAGGGCAACTCAGCCAGGACAACGGATGAGGAGAAGACAAAGGGCGAGTACATCTTTGATGACTGCTCTCTGAAGAAGAGAGCTCGCTTGATGTGGAACATGACTTCGACTTGTGTGATGATGAGAGCGGGCAGAACAGTAACCTGGAACATGATGAAGACTCGGTTCTGCAGTGACGAACGAGAGTTGTCGAGGTTCAAGTACATGAGACCAGTGACTTATAAGAGGTTAGCTTAAGTCCTATAGTTTTACGGTAATTTAGGATAGACTTAGGGCAAAACTTACTGAGGGCGACAGCGACGTGACTGAAGATTCGAGTGAAGATGTAGTCAGGGGATCGCCAGAAAGACAGGAACATGCGCTTGCAAACAACCATCATCTGATGCTTGAAAGGGGAAGCATATTCCTTCTCCAGCTCAGGATCGTTGACAGTGACCGCGGCACCAGCAGCCTGACGCTCGCGCTTCAGTCGAATGATGGTCTCCTTAACATCAGCAAACTCTGCACTATCCTCCCAGATATCGGCCCAGTCACGGTCTCCAACACGGGGAGCGCTTCCGGCACCAATGGCTTCAAGCATGTACTCAGCAACGTTATCAGTAGGACCAGCCTCAGCGCCATGGCTCTTGAGATAGCTTCGCAGAACGTGAGCATCCTTGCCAATATCGCCAAAGTAAACGGTGCGACCACCGCGCTGGAGCAGAAGAAGACGATCGAAGTTCTCGAACAGAGCGGCGTTGGGTTGATGAATAGTGCAAAGAATAGCCTGGCCTGAAGCAGCGAGCTTCTTGAGGAAGCGGACGATGTTGAAGGCACTCTGACTGTCAAGACCGGAAGTGGGCTCATCGAGGAAAAGCATCAGCTCAGGCTTGGCAGCAAGCTCGACACCGATAGTGACACGCTTTCGCTGTTCGACGGTAAGACCGAATTCAGGGGTTCCAATGATAGCGTCGGCGATGGACTCCATCTCGAGAAGGGAGATGATCTCTTCGACATAGGCATAGCGCTCCTCCATAGGCACGTGGAATGGCTGCCGGAGTTCAGCAGAGAAACGGAAGGCCTCGCGGACGGTCTGAGTAGGCTCGTGAACATCGAGCTGTTCGGCATATGAAGTGGATCGCTGGAAGGTCTTGCCTGGCTTCATAGCGTCGATGAGGATGTCTCCGGAGATAACACCAATGTTCTTGCGAGCTGCGAGGACATCCAGAAGAGTAGTCTTTCCGGCACCGGAGGCACCCATCAGAGCGGTAAGCTCACCTGGGCGAACGTAACCGAAGACGTTGTTAAGAAGTCGGCGTTCGCCTCCTGGTACAGGAACGTCATAGTTGAGGTTCTCCCAAGTGAGTACCCTTTCAGACTTGATGGTGATTTCGGAGCCCTCTTCGTTGGACTTGTCCTTGGTGCGACTATCTTTCTTAGCCGCGAGTTTCTCATTGAGAACCTTTCTCTCCTTGTTGGGCTTAGCATAGACCTTGGCAGCATTTCCTCCCATGCCAAAGTTGACGAATTCTCCGAGGACGACGTTGAGGATCAGAAAGAAGACGATAAGGGACATGACAATGCCCCAGTTCCTCCAAAGATCTCCGACATGGTAAGAGAAGCCTTGAGCAACGTAGTCGCTGCCAGAGACGAGGGTGGTACCGGCTTTCGAGCCAGCAAGCGTGCAAACTTGGTGGTTGATATCGGTATATTGGGGGCCCGCGGGGATCAGACTGTCTGCCGTGCAGGTCATTTCCAAGGATTTGAACTCATTCATCATCATTGCCGAGAAACTCAGTCCAAGGGGATTGATCCAGAAGATCCATCGGAGCCAGACCTGCTCTTGCTCATATTGGATGATGTAGCCTGACGTGACTACAAACAATGTGATTACCTGGGTATGGTTAGCAATTGAACGATTCCCAGGCCTCCAGTTTCCTATGTTCCGCCTCATCGTGATGTTTGATCTTGGTGATGTGGTATTGAATCCACCAACCACGTTCGATCCACAAGTCGGCGCACTTGCGCCACACCCGTGAATAGTCTCGTGTAAGGACAATAGATGGGAGATTCAAGATCAACTTACAACAACAGCAAACTTGATAGCCTGATCAAAGCCTGGCGATATGCAGCCGATGATTCTGAAGAATAGAGTCATGGCAATATTTCCCGACAGAATCATGAGCTACCGCGTCAAAATGAGTTAGTTTATGTCACAACATCCAATACCGCTGCGGGAAGATACTAACATAGAATGTAAAGAAGGAACCGGCGTCTCGGACCAGGTTGGTCATGAAGTACACGATAATACTGAAGACCAAGATCTGCGAGGCAGCAAAAACCTGGTCGACGAAGATCTGGGCAATCCATAAAGCTGACGGTCTGTGGAACGCATATGCCTTGTGCTTGTTCACAATCGTTCTGCCGGTCATAGTACTAGCGAGTTCCGAAAAGGCCTGGAAAGCGTTGAAAAGAAGGGCTACAAAGAGCAGACCTCCCTTGCTGAATGCACTAGCTGAAGTCTTTCCGAGATTGAGGTAGAGGGTTCCGAGGACAATGGCGATAACGATGCTGCGGAACCATCCAACAAAGAGGTTGAATCGATCCTGCAGCTTGAGAGTGAACTGGCGCTTCATAAGGGCCCAAACCTGCAGATGGAAGCCAACTTGGTAGACTGAACGCTTGGATGTTCCACGCTTTCCCTCCTTCACAGCGAGCTGGAAGTTGTTATGCGTTTCCTCTTCGTGTGCGAGAGAAGCCTTGTACTCAGCCATCTCGGCTTCCAAGGACTTGAAAGCATCGGATTTCTTGAAGGCCTGCTCGAGAGTCTCAGGGTCGTGAGGGGTGTTTTCTTCGGAGCGACCCGGGGCGTACTCCCTCTCGAAGGCATCCGTGCAGCCTGTCAGGTAGTCGGCGCTGGTCTGGCGGGGACGAGGGGCGAAGCCAAGGCTCTCGAAATAGCTACGGGCAGAGGCAGCTGGGCCAAAGTAGACCTCCTTGCCGCCGTCAATAACCATAACCTTGTCAAAAAGGTTGTAGATGTTCTCGGAAGCCTGATACAGGGAGACGAAAGTGGTGGTCTTGTACAGGTTGGTCTGGATTCGCAGGGACTTAGCAAAATCGAGAGCGGTACTGGCGTCAAGACCTCGAGTGGAGTTATCCCACGAGAAGACTGCACCACTGCAGATCATAGCCTCTGCAATACTGACTCGCTTTCTCTCACCACCACTGACTCCACGGACGAAATGGTCACCAACGATGGTGTGGCGGGTATGCTCAATGTTGAACATCTTGAGAAGCGTGGTGATAACACTCTCCTTGAACTCCTGCTTGGACATGTTTCCAGGTCTCAACTTTGGCATCTTCGTATCGAGAGCAAAGCCAAGGGTCTGCTCAACAGTAAGGGTGGGGTGGTGAATGTCGTCTTCGGCAGAGTATACAGCTTCACCACGGTACTGGTCGAATTCGGTGTTCTTCCACTTTCCGTACAGGACCTCGCCCTCAACCGCGGTGTAGCCCCAGCGCTGGTTGGCGATGGTCTTGAGGAATGTGGTACATCCTGAGCCGGGTTTGCCTAGAACAAGTACCATCTCGCCGGGCTTACAAACACCCTTGAACCTATCGAGAAGGGCGACCTGCTCAGGCTTGGGGCCGAGGCCGAGCATTCGGATAACAGGGGTGATAACGTCGAAGAAGTTCACAAAGGCATCGGGAAAGGTAGGCACAAAATTGGACATGCCACCATAGCCCTTGACGGTCAGGTCGTTCCAGTAGACACCAATGTGCTTGGACTTGATGCCAACCTCCCTCTCCCGATCAAGACCGCCGCGAAGAGCAGCCTCAAGATCAAAGATGGACTCGACCTCATTATCTTCAGCATGGGTGTTCTTTTCAGGATCGCCGACGCTAGCTCTGCTCTTCCTTCTGCTAGCTCTCGAGACACCAGTAAACTCTCTCTGAAGCTCAGCGAACTCAGCCTCAGCTTGCTCAATAGATACGCCACCGTTGTTTTGCTCAGCAGGGCCGTGGCGTGTCGAGTCGGTATCGATAGAGTTGCGATAAGCAGGATCAGCCTGCTCAGTGTGATGGTTGGCAGCAATGGCCTCCTCAGCCTTTCCAAGGTCTTTTTCCGCCATGGTGACTTATATCGGTTGGGTCGTGCGTGTAAGTCGTTTTTTACTGGGAGCCCAAGGTCACCCGTCGCGAAAAGGAGTAGTACACTAAGACGAACTCAGTTGAAATGGCGTATTAATTAGAAGAATTAGAGGAATAAAGAATGATTATTATAAAAAGTTATATGATACAGCAGCCAATGTGTTTGATCACAGGCTCACCGTTAACAAACAAGAGAGAGAGAGGGCGCATGGGAAAAAGATGCCGACATCCCGCACTATAAGTCAACAAAGGTGCGTGCAGCCAAAAAAGTTAAAATGGGTCTATATTCTCCTTTGGAACAATTTGATCCGGCATTACCAATCAACAACACGAAGCGTCCGTTGTAAATGTCCGCAGGTAGGGGCAGGGGTTAAGTCGGCTCCACCAGCTGGGAATTGCTTCAGACAAGGAACTTCCACCTGAGTCAAGTGGACGAGTAAGTCAGCGCCGTGGGGCAGATGCGCAGGATTTGACTCATCTCGGCTAAGAACCTCCCCCAAGGCCGAGGTGGGAAAGAGTCTGATTGGTTTAGTGAAATAAGGTAAAGGATTGACACCCTCCGACGGGGAAGCTAGGGGGACTATTTAACTCTGCTTACGAGTTTTAGGCGTGTATATCCGAAAATCTCGGGTTGTGGGGGTCTCTGAACTGATGAAAAAGAGCTATTCTCTACAAAATTTGGATCTGATAATGAATTGTTTCTCTCGTTCACAGACTTATTCGGACTCAGGTGCCGTGTCAACGTTTTGAGTTCATCACTGCAACGCAACATTGAAACCCAAAGCTCGGGTATCATATCCACCCAATCTCGCTCTGTGGAGAAAAAACAGTGGAAACGCCAAATGCTAAAAAAGGGCAACGGTTAAGAAATCTCGTCGACTCTCGCCCCGGCGCGGTACCTTAAGTCCGAGAATACGATTTTGAGTGGCTGCTTTGATTCAGCACTTTACGATCATTTCGATTCATAGCCAAAGATGGAATAGTACAGACGTCGGCCAGCCAAGAGGTTATAAGACATGCGTCGGCGTGACACATTGATTCTTTGTTAATATTGCAATGCAATGCAGTTCAATCTGAAGAGCTTTACAGTGATCGGATGAATCTCCCCGCGATGAGATCATCTTACCAAGATCGTTTGGAGATTCACATTCACGATCACTCTTTTCATGATATGACATCTCAGCTTCACATGGCAGCGGATCCTTGTCATTCCTCTAATCAATCTGAACAGGGATTGACCGGCGAGACCCACCTATAAGCTGCGTTTCAGGGCAACGCTCCCAACAACTCAATTTAAGCCGGCTTTTTTAGGGGCTTAAATTAGGGGGGAAGGTAAATTAAATTAAGGTATATTTTAAAGGTTAGGCTTGAATTAAATTAACTGACTTATAAGATTTTAGTATAATAGCTATAGGAAATAGCCCTATCTATTTTCTATAATTAGCTTCTTAAGTATTATATTATCTCTATTACCTTTAGATTAAGGCTATAATATTAATTTAATAATATTATTCTAGCCTAATTAAATAACCTCTCTATATTTAATAATTTAGTTAATATATATAAAATATTATAAGCTATTTTTAATAATATAAAATAGATATATTTATATTATCTCTATTATTTAATTAGTCTATAATTAATTTACTTAACTTTTTCTATTAAATATTAAAATAGCTTAATAATAGATATCCTATATAGCCTTATTTATTTTATATAGAAGGCAGTAGAAATACTATTAATCTTATTAAATTAAGAGACTATATTTTATATAGTAAGTAACTAAAGGGATTAAAGGTTTCTAACCTCTTAATTTTTAATATAAAAGGCTTTAAAGTATATATAAATAGCTTTAACCTTAATCTTATTATTAATTAAATAAATAAGGAATTTTAGCTATATATTAGGATAAAGGATTATTACTGCCTAATAGACTAGTAATAAGATAATCTTCTTTCTATAGATATATAGCTTATTTATAGTATTAGTAATAGCCTTATAGGCCTAACTATTTATTGCTTATAGAGGTAGGGCTTAATTTATTAAAGAAGAATAAAAAGGTAAGGGATTTAGCAGAAAGGGATTTAAAGAGCTTAATAAAGCTATAGCTATAAAGAGATTGCTATAGTAATTATAGAGGTATATATATAGCTTTTTATAGCTATATATAATAAATAAAACTATAGCTTTCTTATAGCCTTTAAGCTTTTTAGTCTTTTCTTTAAAGGGATATAAAATATTTATAATTTAATATAAATAAGCCTAATTATTTAGGTATAGAATATCTCTTTTTAGAATTCTCTTTAAAGGTTTAGGGTTATTTTAGCTATAGATATAGAATTAGTTAATAATAGCCTATAGGCTAAAGGTATAGTTAATTATTATTAATATTAAATTCTATTTTATTTATTAATTAGGCTATAGCTAAATATAAAGAGATATATTATTAAAGCTTAAGGTATTCTCTATTTTATAGGCTTTATATATATATTATAACTAAAGCTTATAGCATTATAGTGTTTTTTATATAAATTAAATAATATTATATAGCTTCTTTATTGCCTTTAGGGTATACTATAACTCCTTATAGTTATTTATATAATTAGGGGTAGATTAAGTAGAAAACTAAAGGGTAAGAAGTAAAGCTTTAGCTATAAGATTAATAATATAACCTTAATACTAAAGTTAATAAATATTTACTTACTTATTAATTAGGTATAATAAGAAGTAACTTAGCTGCCTATAAAAAAGGGCTATAAGGTATATAGTATTTAATTTAATATTATTAAAAGTAAAGAAGCTAAGCTTATATAAAAGGAGATTAAAGGTCTTATATATATTATTAATAATAATAGCCTAATTTTTACTAAAATAGGCTTCTTTAAGCTTATAGAAAGTAATAACCTTATAGGTTAGAAATCTTACTACTATAATATAATAGGTAAATACTTTTAGAATAGTATGGCTATTTAGGGAGATCTATAGGTTAAAGGATAAGCTAATAAGGGATAAGGCTATAAGAAGCTTTTCTATAATAAGGGCTCTTTTTTTAATATATTATATAAAGAGCTAATTTTAAACTATAGTCCTACTTTTTAAAAGGGCTGCTTTAATAATTTTAGGCAGTATTAATAAAAGGCTATAGAAATAGATATATATAATAATATTAAGAGGGATAGCTATAGTAATAATTTAATTAAGAAGACTGTAATAAAAGCTTTTAATAGATAAGGCAATTAAGAGGGCAAGGGAGATATTTTTAAAGGCCTATATTATAGATAGCTATAATAAAGGCTATAGTAATAATAATATTAGCCTTTTAAAACTGCCTTTAGCTTTAAGGATATTATAGGCTAGTCTTAGGTGCTTATTATATAATAAAGAAGCCTAAAAAAAGTTATATAATCTATCTATAAAGTTATCCTTAATATTATATATCTTATAGAGCTAAAAGGCTATACTAATAGGGTAGTAATAATAGAGGGCAGTTAATATAAGGGTATAACTGTAATTAAAGACCTAGCTACAGTAAGGTATAACTTTATATACCTATTTTTTTAGTATAAAACAGTATTAATTACAGTAAAGTATTAAGAGGTTAAATAGCTTAAAGTAATGCCCCTTTTTAAATAGGGAAATTGCCTTAAGCTATTAGGCAATTAAAGAGGGCTTTTAAGATAGGGAAAATTTAATTACTAATATTTTTAATAATACTAGAAAAGATATTAATAATAGTAATATTAATATTATTATAGTATTATAAAAAAAATATAATTAAAAAAGAGGTTAAAAAGGCAATTTAGTAATAATTATAAAAAGCTAGCTCTTTTAGTATATAATATAAAATTAATATAAGGAAGTAAGGGGTTTTATTAAGGTTTAATTAGGCTAGATTTTTAATATTAAAAATCCTACTTTAAATCTACTATTTTTATTATAAAAAAGGCCTAAAAATTAGAAAAAATAAAAGATATTTATATATTACTATTTTTAATATATAGACTTATAGACTTATAAGTTAGGACCTTTATAGACTTAAATTATAGCGATTTTTCCTGACTTATAAGTCGGGGGGTTAGACTTAAATTAAGTTAAATGACTTAAATTATTGGGAGCGTTGTTTCAGGGGACAGTCTCCTAGAGGTCTCGTCCGGTTTACTGCGATTTTCGACGATCTCCGCCTCTGTCCGGTTTCTAGTCCGTTCTTCGTCCGCCGCCATCGGCCGAGTGAAACTCCGCCTCCCTTGTCAAAGAGGTTCTGCCGAATAATTTAGAAGATTCATAGAGTTTTATGGAATACGGATAGTTGCTGTAATTTTAGCTCTATGGAGTACATCATGTCAGGATCTTGATGTGAAATGGCCTTTTAAGTTTAGTGTCCCTTGTGATAAGATCTTTAATTCTGGTGATATACGAAGCTTCCATCATCGTACTCGGGTTCAGGCTTCAGCCAAGTGACTGTTGCCCTCCTCACTTCATCCTCGCTCTTCACCTGTGATTTTTCGACAAATCTTTGAACGCATCCTGAGCTTGGTTGCTAGTGTAAGCATTACCCAAACCTGGACCTATCAATTGGGAATCGCATTCAGAGCTGGCGTATGATGTTTGGTAGCATCTAATGGGTCCTTTCGATACTCTCCCTCTGTTGCAGAGTGTGTGGTATCGATAGGTTTCTCTATCAAAAGCCAGTTGCTAGCTTCTACAATTCTAATTGACAGCGATGATTTCAGAGACAGGCGCAGCAAGAGAACGTTGCACGGGAATCTGAAGATGAGAATGAGGCCAGAACCTGATCTCAGTTTACAGGACTTTAGAACAATATCTTCTAAACTTCAGTCATTCTAATGATGAATTTTGAAGAGACTTTATGTATATTTTTACCCGTCTTAGCAGACAATTATTCGGTAGTAGGATGACGTTGCTTGAATTCAGGTCAAGCAAGAGGCATCTTCCTGGGTATGAAGCTGTGTTCTTTCCTAAAACGGCAGGAGCTTGATCGCTGTCGTCATTCTACGTTACTCAATAGAACCTACGAATGCTTCAACTTAAACATCACATCAACCTCAACAAGTTGGAGTCCACGTGTTACCTGCCTACGAACTCTCATCAATGCGGTGATGCAAAATGCGGTGTCTTTGTCCGCGTGTGCAACGCGTAATTTTGGCCTTCCATGATGTTGGCTATCACTCAATCGGCCAATCTTTTGCCGTCTGACAGGCCCAAGAGGAACTTTTGACATGAGCGACATGCATTAAAAGGCAACGACTTCGCTTCTTATCTGTCTGCCCCCTTCAAGATCACGCAAAATGAGCTCAACTTGCCTAAATGATGGCTCCTGGGGACCTGGTGTTCGGGGATGTCGAGGCGATTTCGACTTCACCCAGAAATTCGAACGCATATTCCTCTCAATTATACCAACTGCGGTGTTCGTCGCGGCAGCTGTTGCCCGCATAGCCATTTTATTGCAGCGCGAAAGGATAGTTGGAGGTATCGTTCTTCAGTCGATTAAGATTGTGAGTCTGGGAAAGCGAATTTCGAGCTGATACTGACTAAAAAAGGCATTTCTGGCCGTTTATGCGATTATTCAGGTTGCGGTTCTAATTCTCATCGCGACTGGGGCCCCAGGCGTTGTCCACGGCCTCTCTATTGCTGGGTCATCCCTTGTAGCCACCGCCGCCTTCTTAGCGGTCATTTTATCCTCATTCGAGCACTCCTGTGCCCGAAGACCGTCGACTTTGCTCAATGTCTACATATTGCTCACGCTTCTGTTTGACATTGTGCAAACGAGAACGGCATGGCTTGCATCTCACCATGACATTCAGCCCCGCCTGTTTACTGCGTCTGTCGTCGTCAAAGCTATCATTCTATGTCTCGAGACGATTCCTAAAACAAAATGGATTCACTGGAATGCTGATGAGCATAGCCCAGAGGAGTCGAGCGGCATATTCAGCATTGGTGCTTTCGCCTGGCTGAACCAGCTTTTCATGAGAGGATATCGAGGGGTTTTGGTTATAGATGACCTTTATCCCCTCGACGAGAACATGGCTTCCAGCAAATTGTATAACCAGTTTGTCAAAAGGATCAGGGTGCATAGATACGACCGAGAGCTCAAGTCTGGACTTCTGAAGGACCTGGCCAGAACACTCATCAGCCCGTTCCTCCTCCCAATTGCCCCTCGCGTTGCCCTCATCGCCTTCAAATTCTGCCAGCCCGTCTTCATCGATGCTACTCTTGAGTACCTGCAGATGCCCGAGACGCCAGCGACGAAAAATATGGGTTACGGGTTGATCGGCGCAGCATTCCTCATTTACGCAGGCATTGGACTTTCTTCCGCCTTCTACGGCTACTACCAGGAAAAAGCCGTCTATATGATTCGAGGCTGCCTAGTCGCTGCGATTTACCAAAAGACAACACAGATGAAGATCACGGCCGCTGATGATTCTGCTGCTTTGACGCTTATGAGCGCTGATGTCGAACGCATTATCAGGGGTGCTGGGACAGCTCATGATATCTGGGCAAACAGTATAGAAGTAGCCATCGGTTGCTGGCTTCTGCATGGGAAGATCGGTCTAGCGTTCCTCTCTCCGCTTGTCGTGATCGGTGTTTGCGCTCTTTTGCTGTCCTGGTTAGTCACGTTCGTTGGCAAGAGGCAGAGCATATGGATGGCGAAGATCCAGAATAGAGTGGGATTGACTGCCAACGCCATCTCCCAGATGAAACTCTACAAAATCTCAGGTATTGCTGGACCTGTTGCAGATCTCATACAGACGCTCCGCGTTGGGGAGATCAAGGTTGGGAATAGTTATCGCTGGCTGTTGATAAGCGCTGCCGTGCTGGGCTTCTTCCCAATTTGCATCTCTCCAGTCGTTACCTTTGCATTCACGTCCACAAACTTGACTGTGAACACACTCTTCACTTCGCTATCATACATACTCCTGTTCACTACTCCCGTCATAGGTCTTTTCCAGAGCCTTCCGGGCATTTTTGCCGCCCTGACATGCATGGCTCGAGTGCAAAGATTCCTTGCTGCAGATCCACGCCACGATTTCCGAATCCATGAAACTGCTTCCATTGCCGAGAAAGGTCCATCCAACCCGTCCAACGATGTAGCATTTTCTGTTGAGAACGGCTGCTTCGGATGGGGAGGTGAGAAATTGACACTGAGTCAAATACGTGCTTCTATTCCGGCCCACAAACTCACCATAGTGGTGGGCGAAGTGGCATCTGGCAAGACTACCTTCTGTAAGGCTTTACTTGGGGAGCTGCCTGTCGCTTCAGGGACCATCAGAACGTATATACCATCGCATCGCATCGGCTACTGTGAACAAACCCCTTTTCTTTACAATGCGAGCTTCCGAGAAAACATTGTTGGCCATTGCGCTTTTGATCAGGCCAAGTACGACGAAATCGTGGAAGCTACTATGCTCGCACCGGACGTTATACTTTTACCACAAGGTCATGATACAAAGATTGGCAGTAATGGGATTATGCTGAGTGGCGGTCAAAAGCAGCGTCTTTCGGTTGCTCGTGCTCTATATTCTGAAGCTGATCTGATGATTTTCGACGATATCCTAAGTGGTCTAGACCTGGATACTGAATCAGAGCTCTTTAGACGTGTATTTGGACCAGGGGGTATCACTCGTCGACGCAACGTCACCGTGGTCATCTGTACACATTCCGTCAGGAACCTACCTCTGGCAGACCATATAATTGCTCTTGGTAATGGTACAGTCATCGAAGAGGGGAGTTTCCCGGACTTGATAGAGAACAAAAAGTATGTTCACAGCCTCGGCGTCAAGCACAGAGATACGGATTCTTCTTCGGATGATGAAAAGCCAATGACAAGAGTCACTGCTGCCACTGTCCCTATAATGCTTCCTCAGGACGTATCAGTGGCGGAAGATAAGGCACGACAACAAGGCGACTTCTCCATCTACAAGCACTATTTCAAGAGCGTTGGCTTCTGGCCAGTTATCATCGTCGCCGTGGCGGGCATGTTGACCGGTGTCTGTAATAGTCTTTCTAGTGTTTGGATCAAATTCTGGGCTGAAGACGCTTTTAACAGATCCTTTGCCTTCTACGTAGGTATCTATGGTATGCTGCGAGCTGGCTATATGGTCTTCTTGTTCTGCAATGGAGTTACAACATTGATCAAGATGACTGCATCGGCAGGTACTGAACTACACGAGCGCGCAATTTTGACTGTTATCTCTGCGCCGCTGAGGTTCTTCTCAAAGACTGACACCGGTATTGTGACGAACCTGTTCTCACAAGATATGACTCTTCTGGATATGGAGCTCCCACTGGCCCTGACCAACTTTTCCCTGGACGTCTCTAATGCATTTGGCACTGCATTCGTTGTAGCTACCGCGTCGCCATATCTCGCAGTTGGGTACCCCTTTTTGATGGGTATTCTATACTTTATCCAGAGCTTTTATCTCAAAACTTCTCGCCAGATTCGACTCCTCGACCTTGAGGCTAAAAGCCCATTGTAGTAAGTGTTGGTTTGCTACGAGCCGATATCGAAGTTCTAACTCTTCATTTTAGTACACATTTCACGGACACAATCAAAGGTGTTGCAACTATTCGGGCCTTTGGGTGGGAACAATTTGACATTGCCCACAGCAACAAACTTCTCGACACATCCCAGCGCCCAGCGTACCTCCTGGCAATGATTCAACAATGGCTCGCCACGTTGCTTCACTTCATCGTTACAGGCACCGCCGTTCTTCTTATTGCTCTTGCAACTCAGCTTCGAACCAATGCAGGTTTGACTGGCGCCAGTCTGATCTCTCTCTTGACCTTCAGTGAAGCCTTGTCAAACCTCATTACTAGTTACACCTCTCTTGAGACGTCACTAGGTGCTGTGAGCCGATTAAGGTCTTTCAGCGAAACTGTTGAGACAGAGAACAAACCTGGCGAAGTCATCGAGCCCCCTGAGACCTGGCCTCGTAGTGGCAGCATACAAGTTCACAAGGTCTCTGCCTCTTACGATTCTCCTAGCAACGAGCAAGACGAAGCTACTTCTGCCTTGGCACTACGTGATCTCGAGCTGGACATCTTGCCCGGCCAGAAAGTAGCAATTTGTGGCCGTACAGGAAGTGGAAAGTCAACTCTGATCCTTCTCCTCCTACGTCTCATCGATCCTCTCCCCTCTTGCGATTCGAACATGATGATCGACGACATTTACCTTCATCAAATAGACCGCGCCACCTTGCGCAAGCGCGTCATTTGCATTCCCCAGGACGCAGTATTTCTTCCTGATGGCAGCTCTGTCAAAGATAACATCGACCCTTACAAGGCAGCCACGGACGTAGAATGCTTCAACGTTCTTAACACAGTGCGGTTATCAGGCTTTGTCCAAGACAAAGGCAGCCTCAACGCTGGTATGAGCGCCGAAGACCTCAGTGCTGGACAAAAGCAGCTCTTCAGTCTTGGTCGAGCGATCCTTCGCCGTAGAGTGCGCGATCGCCTTGCTGGGGGTGAGAAGCGAGGTGGATTGCTGTTGCTTGACGAAGTGAGCAGCAGTGTCGACAAAGTCACAGACAGGGCTATGCAAGAGATTATTCGTGAAGAATTCGAGAATTATACGATTGTCATGGTGTCTCATCGGCTTGAGATGGTAATGGACTTCTTTGACAGAGTTATTGTTATGGACAGGGGTACTGTTGTAGAGTCTGGTGGGCCAAGGGAACTCGTCGAGACGCCGGGAAGTCGATTTGGTGATCTCTGGGCTGTTGAGCATGACAGCAGGTCAGAATAGGATCTGTTCTTGTGATCATCTGAGAATATCATATGACATGTCACGAAGAGTTGAGTAAAAGATATTCTAGTCAGCTTGAAACATACTAGATCTCATTACAAGCTTGGATCAAGTCATATTACATGATCTAAGGTTTTCGGACTTAGGGCTGCTGCTGACCATCGCATGCTGAGTTTGCATTATATTACCGGATTTTGAAGATCTCATAATTTATGATAGTATTTCTCCGGCTATTTATTGTGTCGGCTGCCTAGCCATGAATGAAAGAAGAAAAAAATGAAAAATTGCTCAGTTACGCCTTGTGAGTGATGTTTTATCACGGCTCTAATTAGCCTTCTTATGCAATCCGTCAAACGCCAGGCCATGCTCCCATTTGTGTTGATGCTTTCTCATGCTGATGAAGTTATGTCTCGTCCAATCGTTATGAAATATGCAATGTCGTATATGCTCCGCGTCGTGGTGTCTCCAGCAACACCCGGCTCTCACGCGTCCTCCCTGATCGGTCTCTGCGAAATCAGGGGCTTTCGGGCGTGAATGTTTAAGTAAGGGAAATAAGTATGGAACTTGGGTAAGCCATTGACTTCCTGAGTCAATGACTTTCGAACTTCGATAAGGAACATCTCGATCTGGAGCGCTGTCCAGCCGAGACCATCACGAAGCGGTTTTCGAGATATACCATGGAGCGACAACATAACGACGTCTCTCAAAACATGGCCACATTCTTGAAGTCGTTTCTTCTTTGCCCATGGACCTAGTGGGCACTTGTAGGCTTTGGTTGTGATGTTTTCGAAGCCTGCTTCGTGTAGTTCGTGCCCTACGTGAGTGATGCCGTGGAGATCTGTGCCGAGCGCTAGCATCCCTTGATGGAGATACTTGCAATAGTCCCTCCAAGCGTACGGACCATCGCATGAGTCGTCGTCGCAAGCTGCGATGTAGTTAAACTCCTGTACTTCCACGTAACCCCCTGGTTTCAAGTGTCTGTGTGAGGGTCAGCTTGCGATCATATAAAGGCGAGTAAATGCCATACTTCCAGATTCGCTCCCAGAGCAATTCTCGATCTTGTATGGAATGAACTGTGTGGCGTATATGTATGTAGTCAAAGGTCTCGTCTCCATAGGTCCAACCAGCTTCGTGCTCTATGTCGTCGACAACAAACATAGCATTCTCCGGGACCCAGTCCGGCTGTATAGGGGAAAGGTCCATGCCGTGGAATTGCGAGTTGGGGTACATGTCGGCAACTATTCGGGTCAGCAATTAGACTCACGGTTTGGTATGAAATTCTTGAGGTGAGACTCACGGTCAATGCACCATTTTCCTATTCCAGTCCCGAGGTCGAGACATTCCGCTCCTGCTTCCAACAATTGCTCAATTGGCGCAAAGAAGAGTCTATCATCGCACAGGTACACAGTCAAATTATGCTTCAGCTCCTCTCGATCCTGCTCGGCCTCGTCGTTAGGGAAAAGGTATTTCCCGGCATGGTAGCTGTGATCTTCTGTCAGCCATTGAGCAAGGACGGTTCGTATTCATCCGTACCTATGATACCGCAAACCACCCTCTATAATGTGTTGTCGTATACTGTCGGTCAGACTCCGTGTTTCGTCGTCGTCGGTCGCATAATCGCCTCGCTCAATGCTTTGTATAAGAGCCGCCTCGTGGGCCGAGCCTACAGCCAATGGAGATGTCGTCGAAGACGCCGGCGAAGGGGGCACCATGTGGCGGGACACAAGATGTTGATCTTTTCCGGCGCCGTCTTTCGGGTTGGGGGTTTTGGAGGATGGAGAATCGCCGGATTGACGAGAGAATGAGTTTGGCGGCGAGTTCATTATCGTGAGCGCATTTACAGGGGTATGCGCATACCGCGGGTGATGATCGAGGGTCGACACAACAGAGATTTTATAGTGTTGAAGTCAGAAACAAACATTAAACAGAGAGAGTTTGAGCCGTTGAAGTAGGACAGGAGATAGTCAGGGAGTGGAAGACGCTAAGGTGAGATTGAGCGGGATGGCGCTCTCCTCCGTAGATCGACCTGACGTCAGTAACCTTATAGCGGATAAGGCGCCATAAGCTTAGGGGCCGTGTAAGTCAATGGAAGATGAAGCTAGGCCGATGCGTGGTGATATCTTGGCTTTGGTGTTGATGACAATGAGACCCCGTGGCATCGATATATAAAAAGTCAAGTTGAAGAGAAAGACTGATCAAGGGTTCAGGGCAGGTAAAGTAGAGTAGAGCAAAGGTCAGTTGAGTTGCTTTTTAAAAAAGAGACGGTAAACGTTAAGACCAGACCAAGTTGGGTTAGAGAGAATCCATTCCGAAGAGACTAAAAAGTTACTCCATACTGAGAACGACAGCGAAGGGGAGGCTATCAAGAAAAAAAGAGGAGAAATATGCACGCCTATTAATGATGTTAGGAAGGGATTGTCACTTTTTTACAGTTTTCTAGCGTGCTCATGACTAGCATATAAACCTCATCATATCATATCATATCATCACTTCTATCAGCTGGCAATGTCTGTCTGTATATCACGGTGACTGTGACTGTGACTGTGATGGCATGGCTACCGAGAATCTGGAAAAAGTCCATCGCTCTCCAAAAATACAGCACAAACAAAAATTGTGGCTGTCCCCAGATGACTAAAGAGGGGACCAGTTCCAGTCTGTTGGTACCGCTCAGAAGCCACCAGGCAAATCATAACGCCTCAAGTCAATCAGGAGCAAGGGTTTATGCAGTCTCGTCTGGCGGTCACAGTCTCACACACACTCACCTCCACCTTTTTCCGCTGCCTTTTCGGCTCCGCATTAAGGGTTGCACTGACATGAGGGGTCTTGGGCATGAATTGTTTGTGAAGAGATGTTCTATTCTACATTGTTTTATTTGGTCAATTAACGATTAAATAATACAGTAATTTATGAGAAGATATTGTTAAGACCACCTGTCATCAAGATCCATGCATACACAGAAAGCCAAGGCTCTGGGTATTCCAAGCTTGGGTACTGTAGCCAGGCCATGTCCAGCCCATGTCAGGCATCTTGCACCATCCGACCAGGACAAACCGAACCAATCAAGGATCTCGGACCCTGTCACCTTGCTCCGAAAAAAGAATCTTGCTGTTTCTGGACGCTAGACAAACAAAGAATATTCAGCGGCTCTAATCATTCGCCTCATCCATATAACCAACTCCATAGCTCTCCATCGGCTCCAAATCAAAGGTATAGTTGTAACGAGCACCAGCACGGTACCTAATTAAAGCACGATAAGAAATGAACATCTCGTAAACATCTTCAATCAAGCTCAGACCGCAATTACATACGTATCCATCCTTGTCGTACCGACACAAGGGATAAGGCCCGCTGTTGTACGGAGTACAGCATCATGTTCCATTTCTCTGCACGCAGGCATTTAGCATAAGGTCATCTCACCAGAAACAGGCTTTACTCCGCTCTTGCGACATTTGAAGCCCGATACTCCCCGTACAATATCACGACATTCTTGTTACTCGAGGCTCGCATTACATATATACCATTGTATCAAGATGTCAGTCACCGGACAACATGAACTATAACATATTTCCCTGATGATAAGAGCTTACGGCTGCCATAAACGGTCTTGCATTAATAATCACCGTGCACGATGCGGGACGGGTACCCTTGAACCCTGGATCCAAGTGATGTGATGGATATTAACCGAGCGAGTTGCGAGATGCTATCACCTAGCAGGGGGTACATACCCATCGGCTCGCATCTTTTGCCTCATAGCCCTAAGCTTTATCGATTACCGTCATTTCCCTCCTTCTATTGGACACTGCTAGGAGCGTCATTCTTCCAGCAATCAGGATACTATCGTGAAATCCGGCTGCCTAGAGCCAGGTATTTATCCATCTAGACTTTCTAGACCGCAACAACAAAAGACTTGGTATGCTTTGTAAGAAGCACTTCAATTGACAAGATTGCAACATCAACTGTAAAAAGCATTGCGGGCGCTGTCAACGTTGTCGGTCACGTTGCTATCAGTATCACCTCGCCAAGCCAACACTTCACGAAAGCAGAGCATAGGAACTTTTACTCAATGCAACCCAAGGTTTGACTTTTGACCATTTAGAAGCTGCTTACGAGCACGAGGTGATTGATATCGCGGCTAATTACTAAAAGCTGTCTACTGTCATAATTTCTTACCGAGATCGAGATATACTGAATCTCCACTGCGTATTGTTCCAGACACAAAAAGAAATCATAACTAGTGCATGTCAGAATCCACTTCATGACCATCCAATTGTGTCTGTCTGCAGTAACCTGTCAGAAAGCTTCTCCCGAGGCTGACTTACACGACAGTCCCTTGCATATTTATCTGCAAGGAACCGGCTTCATCGACAGTACCCCTTGTTTGCAAGATGACTTAGATGACTTTCACATAAGTCTAAAGATAAGCGTAGGTATTAGACAATATTGCTGAATTCAACGCAGCCATGGTCAAAAAGTCACAATGATCAGAAACGAGAAAGAGTAGAGAGAATCACTGTCACATTAAAATCCTCTATAAGAATAAAGTCATAAAGCCATATTAAAGCCGAAATACTACTGATTTCTAATCGCCAAAAAGGTACCACCATCGAAATGGACAGCCGAGACCCTAATCTATCGTACAAGATATCCCAGAGCCAGATCTACCCAAATTATGCCGACTGGTGTAAGAATAAACCAAGAACGTTAAACGTTACACATTTGCGTGTTTTGTTGCCATCAAGAGCAAAGGACGTGATGAATGCTGAGCTTGCCGGGCAGAGACTCCGGCATCTATGAGAAAGTCCCAAATCCGGGGAGGAGGAGAAGAAGAAGAAGGTTTGCTCATTAGTTCCTTTACAGGACGAAAGCAAGACCGGCGATGGCAGCGGCCACACCGGCGAAGGTCTTCTGGGCGGCACCGGCGGTCACAACGGGGACCTCAGGCTTGGAGCCAGTGCCAGTGGTCTCAGGAGTCTCGGGCTTGGAAGGAGTCTCGGGCTTAGCAGGAGTCTCGGGAGTCTCAGGCTTGGCGGGAGTCTCAGGCTTAGCAGGAGTCTCGGGCTTGACGGGCTTGGAGGGAGTCTCAGGCTCGGGGACGACGACAACGGGGGGCTTGCCGGGGGTGACGGGCTTGGGAGGGGAGACAGGCGTGGTAGGCTTGACGGGAGGGTGGACAGGCTCGCACTCGCCCTTGGAGCACTTCTCGTAGGTGTAGCAGTCGTCCTTGCACTCATCGAAGTACCATCGGTCCTCATCGACGTCGCAGACGAACTTGCGAGCGTAGTCGACAGAATAGTGCTGGTCACGCTGGCACTCGTTGCCGTAGCAGACGATGCGCTGGTTGCACTCATCACCGGTGTAGTCAGCGTAGTGGCACTTTCCGCTGTTGCAGATCTTGAGCTGGCTCCAGGTGTCGTCGTTGCATTCACGAGGAGCGCAGAGGCCATCCTCGCAGACGATCTGCCACTTGGTGCAGGTAGGGCAGTGGACCTGAGGAGCACAGTAGTTACCGTAGCAGATGATGATGACATCGGTGGGGATGGCGGGGATAACAGTGGTGACGGTCTGGGTGACGGTGGTTCCGTCCTCAGTGAAGGTGACAGTGGCAGTGGTGGTGACAGGAGGGAGGGTCTCGGTGACGAAGTCGGTGTTGATGACAGTGTCAGTCTCACCGGGGTTCACACCGATGGCGACGTAGACGGAGAGGAGGACGTTGACAGCGACCTGTCGGCGCATGAGGCGGTCGCCAGAAGAGAGACCACCACAGTTCTCATCAGAGTTGCCAGGGCAAGTGATGTCACACTGATCAGTGTTGACAGAAGGAGAGGTGGAGAGGTCAAGCTCGTTACCACAGTAGCAGCTGTTGTCGTAGAGACCGAAGAAGTTGGAGCCCAAGCAGGCATCGGCACAACGCTCAGAGTCGTTCTCCTCTGAGGAGTAGGCCTGAGTGAAGCCAGGGAAGCCGTTCTCAGAAGAGAAGCATCCGAGGAAGTTGAAGCCGTCAGGGTTGCCAATGCCGCCAGCGGATGTGCTGGTAGCGGCACCGGAGGTCTCGGTGCCGGTGACATCGGTGCCAGTGGTGGCAGTGCCAGTCTCAATGGCTCCGGTGGTGGTGTTGGAGAAGCGGCCCGTGGTGAACTGGGCAGCGGCCAAGTTGCCCATGGCCAGGGCGAGGAGCTCGGTGTAACGCATTTTGGATGGTGGTTCTTTAGAGCGAATGACTGGGGTGTGTAACGACTGGAAAACAGCTCTCGGAAGAGAAGCGAGGGAATCGAGGATGTTTGAGTTGCTTGATGATGAGAGAAGGAAGAAGTTGAGCTTTGGACGGAATCAAGCCCTCTCTTTATACATGATCTGGGTCCCCTTGCCTTGGGGCTGAGATTGTATGGGATCCTCTTAGGACCACAGACTAAGCCTCGCGCCGATAGTCTGTCTGGTCCTCGACGAATGCATCGAGCCCCCAAAGCAAACAAGTCCAGAGTGCTGTACTGTGACTGTTGAGACATGGCGTTCCCGTCCAACAAGCAAAGAATGCAGTGCCCCTGGCTTGACGTGTCTCACTTCCACTCCACACCCTGAAGAGCTTGTTTGGGCCCCAAAATCCCCGCTGCTTGAGAATTTGGCTCTACAGCACCTCGAGTTGTAAGATTACTCTAAATTCCAGATGCTAATACTGATAGCCTCTATCTCACTTGTTAATACGTGAGGCTGCTGACTCGGTATTCTGCTGAGACACTCATCCCAATGCCGTGGCCTACCCTCCTTCAAAGGACTGATTTCACATGTATCGAAGTACTCTGGATTCCTCCATGTTCTGCCGCTTCTTGGATACCGACGGCCCATCGGCATCAGATTGATAGCCAAGAAATAATTTCTCCGCATGCGCGCGATCCATTCCTGGATGCGTCAAAAAAAGAGCACTTGCTATCAGAACACACTTTCTCACAAAGGTTCCCCTCACGTAGGATCTGGCAGATATGTGACGAGCGTCTAATCTCCATCACCCAAGAATGTACGTCATTGGTCACCAGAAATAGGCAAAGCAATATCTGGTGTGTTTTGTGGCTCCTCCAAAGGCGACTATACTCGCTTGAGTATCACTCCCATAGCGTTTTCAGCGTTTGGAACTTGAGAACGGACAAGGCAAAAGATCAACCCTGTTTCGAAACCGTTTACATATCAGACCCCTCCCTCCCTTCGGCCGGATGCGAGCATTCTTTAGCACAATCCGGGGAAATAGGTTCTTCCATATCTCGAAAGCATTTGGCTATGAGTGTTTTGTTGTTTGGGTTTCTCGTTCATGTCCACAAGATCGAGACATTAGATTATCCATCCCGGAAGCTAATAGATGATCCACAAGGGGGAGATTGCGTTCGTGAGAAGTGGAAGAAAGGCTGGTCTTACCAAGGGAGAGCTGAAAGCTGGTATGAGACATGAATCAAGTCTGACTTGTTGTGTTATGCGGGCCGATAGTTTTTGCGGAGGCCGTCCGGGTGGGGTCTAGGGTAGTTTTTGACAGTACAACTCTTAAGTTCATGACACTTCAACAACGGGAAATGATCAGGAAATGGCTCAAAATAATGGGGATTTTTGTCAAAGCTGATATTGATTTCGACGTTTTTGGCATCGCCAAGCTTAATCTAAGTTTACTACTGAGGAAAGAGCTATAGCTGAAGCTTGAAGTTCTCGTATAACCTTGTAAGAAAATATCACTGGAATTCACGGCTCGTATTAGAGACCAAACTTCAAATACCGATTGGGTATAGCTCAATACACTTTCCAGTAGTCTGTTATTCTCACCTAATCCACTTCTTGCTTGGCGATAACTGACTTACATCTACTAAATATCAGTAACTCCACAGTAGATCCCTTGGATGCAACTCATCCAAGGAAGCATGTTAAGCTTGAGTCGACATGGGTCACTCTGATAGCCTAAACAAACCGGCGTTCGGTAGTCTCGGAACCTCGCCAGAGCCCTACGACGATAGCCTTGTCTGTTTCCGGAGCTTACAGACTGATACTAACCAGTCGAGTCATACAATCACTTGACGGTTCTTGATTGATAACATGGTGTTGATGACCTTTCTATGACGTGAGGAGAAGCTTTAGCTATCGCACTCGTTCCAAAGTCAATTGATGCTTGAGGCTATAATATCAGGGAACTCCATTTTCAGTATCGTCACTCTCCGGATCAATCGTTGCCGTGCCAAGTCATTGATATTGCAATCATGTACTACAAGATTTCATGCAAGGTAAAAAAACACCCTAATTTGTGCCTCTGTTACACAACAGCATATCAGTATACTGCAAAGCTCCTTGTTCCTGACGATCAAATTAACGTGTGGCAACGTTGCGCCTCGTATGTTTGATCACCAACTGCAATGCTAAAATTGGAAAGCCAAGTAAAAGCTGCGACAATAACAGGTCCTGGCGAGGAATGTTGGCAGCGCGTGCCGTTGGAGCCATTCCCGCTCCTAATCGGAGCTTAGGTTAGTTCGCTATCGTGGGCAAAAGAAGAAGAAAAAAACGCCTCACGATTCACTAATCTCCTCTGTCTTCGCTTCTGATGCCAGGGAGGGCTTTTATTTGTCGCCTTATGCAAGCCGCTTAATTTAATGGCTTGCAGAAAATTACTTAGTATCAAACTTTCTTATTCGACGTGCAGGTACGAATAAAATCGTCCCATTGTGCCAAGGCTCAGCGAGGGAGATATACAAATGTTTTGTGTTTTGGGTTGGCCAAATCTTGCTCCCTTGCTTGCATAGTCTCACATTGAGTGTTAGTAAGTTCTTTCTTTTTCTTCGGTACGATCTAGCACTTGTGAGGCCGATCTCGATGAGACTACTGAAATGTACAAGAAACACGCGTGAAATGTTGCAGGCAAGTCTTGGTTCTGCGGTATGCTTCAAGTGAGACACACGAGACTTTGCCCCTTGGCTAGTTGCTTGGACATTGTCGTTCCTGGGCTTTGAAAAGGACTGTTGCCCCTGTTTCCTTTGGATCAAAACAATTCTTATCAATAACATCAACATTGATAGCGGTAGTGTAAGCATCATCAGTTTTCTTGCCCTTGAGCAATTGACCTCACAAACTGCCCTCTCTCGTTTTCATCATGACTGACAGACATCAGGCTTCAGGTATACCTTCAAACACACGGGCCGAGATGTCATGAGCAGTCATTGCGAAGGCCATTTGCGCCTTGCCTGTCGTTACCATTCCTCGAGACTCCTTGGTGACATGCCCATATCGGCCACCTACTGAGTTGCCATACTGACTGGTTGATGTTCATCTCTATGCCCTTCTTGCCTTGCGTTGCCAAGTACACACAACATTTCATAGGCAATTCATATGTCCTACCGCTTCAGTTCTATTCATGATCATGGCCTGAACTCCAAATATCGTAACCCTAACCCTCCCCTCATCTCAACAGCCGTGTCCATCAACCGAAGATCTGCGGAGGGGGAGGGGTCATATGGAGACATGCTACTCTCAACGCAGTCATCATTGGACCATTGATTGGCCCGGTTTTGCCTGGGGAAATACCCCATGTCATCATGCCCATGATAAAAAGAGCCATGATGGCTACTCCCGCAGCCATGAAACCGCTCAATTGACTCTCCTCGCGCTCAGAAAATGACTGTCACAAAGCTCCCCTTCCACGCCGACCACATCGGCTCTCTCATCCGCCCTGAGGCGCTGTCTCGCACCCAGGAGCAAGCCGATGCCGGCCAGGTCACTGCTGAGCAGCTTGCTGCGACGCAAAAGGCTGCTATTGCCGATATCGTGAAGAAGCAGCAGGAGCATGGAGTTCGCGCTATTTCTTCCGGCGAGTTTGATCGCAAGTACTACTTCTCTGGCTTCTTTGAGCGTCTAGGAGGTTTCCGCGAAGTTGAGCCTGTTCCCTGGGATCTTGTCCGTCTCTCTGCGCCTCCCATTGCTGCACTGAAGAAGGCTGGTAAGCAGTATCCCATGGCTGCTCTTTGCGAGTCCAAGATCGAGTACAAGAAGAGCCCTTACCTCGAGAACTGGAAGATGCTCCGCGAGTGTGTTCCTCGCGAGCAGTGGGCTGAGTGCAAGTTCACCATGCCTCCTCCTTGCTATTTCCACCTGCGGCTTGCCTCTGGAAAGTGCTACAGCCCTGAGGCCTACTCTAACGATGAGGACTTCTTTGCCGATTTGGCCAAGGCTTACCGTCAGGAGTTCAAGACTTTGTACGACGAGGGCGTGCGAAACATCCAGATCGATGACCCCACTCTCGCCTACTTCTGCTCCGATGAGATGCTTCAGTCTCTGAGAGATGAGGGTGTTGACCCTGACAAGCTATTCGACACTTACCTCAAGGCTCACAACGATGCTATTGCCGACCGACCTGAGGGTCTCCACGTCGGACTTCACGTCTGCAGAGGTTTGTTTCTAACTCAATGACATTGTATCCACTCACTTACACGCCACAGGAAACTTTTCCAAGTCTATGCACTTCAGCGAGGGTTCATACGAGAAGATCGCCGAGAAGTTCTTTACCGTCCTCAACTACGACACCTTCTTCCTCGAGTACGACAACCCTCGTTCCGGCGGTTTCGAGCCCCTCCGCTTCCTCCCCAAGCACAAGAACGTCGTTCTCGGAGTCATCACCACCAAGGAGCCTGAGCTCGAGGATGCCCAGATCATCAAGCACCGCGTGCTCGACGCTGCCAAGATCATCGCTGATGGTCAGGGCCGCAGTCTCGAGGAGGCCCTTGAGCAGGTTGGCATCAGCCCTCAGTGCGGTTTCGCTAGTGTCGCTGTCGGCGCTGAGGGTATGACTGAGGAGAAGATGTTTGCCAAGCTCAAGCTTGTCAACGACGTTGCTAAAGAGATCTGGCCTGGCAAGGCTTAAAAGTTGATGTTTCCAAAAGTTGTAAAAGAAAAGAAAAGTTGTACATAGGCTTGGGGATTTGGGAGTGACTGTTGCATAGCGCGGTGTTGATCGTGGTGTTGAAATGAAAGATGAATGATGGCCCACAGCACTTTGGGTGCTATTAGGCTTATGTGCTCCTATGAAGTTGTGCCTGTGCGCATGGTGAAGAATTGGTGATGCTATCCAGGAAATATCTATCTACACAGTCCTCAACTCATTCTCGCCTGTCATAGCCACACTCGACGCCTGCAACGATGCAACAATTCATACTAGCATGAGTTTTTCCAATTCTTCAGAGGGTACCCAGGAGTACTGCGACTGACGACTTCCAACGTAAACTTTATTTGGTGGTTCTCGGCATTCTTTTCCGGAAAATCATATGTTATGGTCTAGGCCAACAATTACTCGACAACCAACTGCGATAGGGCCTGGGAGGGGGGCAAGACGGCAGAATTGCCATTGGTGACTTTTAACTGTTTGAGGTACCTAGTTCTAAGGAAAATTAGGGTATGATTTGTATGAAGACTTAATGATTCTTCAGGCGCTGGTGGAAGACGCCTCTACAGCTGGGACGTTGAGAGCCCTATCTTCATCCAACTCCGTATGGAGGTGCTTGAGCAGACATCACACTTCGATAAAAAGGCCAAATATTTTTAAGAAAAAGTTCATTGAAAGGGGTATGGGTATCCTTCCTCCATCCCGCATCTGTGTCCATCATATTACAGTGTCTAGTAAAAACTCATATGTACATGTTCGGCAATGCCATGCCGTCTATATGCAAAGGCTCATCACCCTCACAAGCTCTAGTAAATAACAAAAATCCTCCAATCTCATACCCAGTACAAGACATTCATTTTTTCAATTTCTTTCTTTTTTTACTCCTTCTTGACGGTCTTCTTCTTGAAGCTCTTCTTGGGCATACGCGCAAGCCAATAGATGAACAGCGCAGCACCCATGTTGAAGATGATGTACACCCACAGAAGACCAAAGTTGCGCCATCGGTCGGCATAGTCAATGTTGACGCCGGCGAGGTATGTGTTGGTGTACTGGACAGTGCAGAACTCGCAGTTGGAGGTGGCATCGGGGTCAACGAAGTAACCGCCAACAGCCTTGATATAATCGCCCATGTACTCGGTACAAGTTGAACCGTTGGGTGGTGTGATGGGTACGAGTTCGTTGCTGGCGCAGGTGACTTCCGTATTGGCGACACCTGTTGCTAACATGCCTCCGACTAGATATGTAAACGGTGACACGTAGTACATGAACTTCCAGAAGCCAGGCAGGGTTCCCTTAGGAGCGAGGACACCACAGAAGATCAGGCAGAGCATGAACAGCAGGTTAGCAACGTTGGCACCACCCTCAGCTGTTTCGAATCCGGCAATGATCATAGTCGAGAAGGTAGCGGTAAAGATGAGGAAAGCCAACAGTAACAGGAACATGAGGGCACCGCGTTCGGTAGTTTGACCGGCGTCAGCAGCGTTGTTGTAAAGACCGACAGGGTAATACCAGCCAAAGAACATGATGACCGCCATCAAACTATTCCAAGGCAATTCGACGATAATCTGCGCCAACATGAAGATCTTCCATGAGTAGACCTTGGAAGGACGCTCACGAACCTCGTAGAGGGAACGCTGAATGACGAATTGGGGCATAGACTGTTGTACTAGTTGACCGAAGATAGTGAGCAAGTTGAAGATGGCGAACATCTGGTTCTGAAGACCCTGGATACTGTTTGGGGCTCGGAAGAAGACGAAACCGATGAAGAGAGCGACGAGAGAGCAAAGAGCAGCCTTGGAGTAGATATAAACGGGAGTACGCCAGTACTGTTGGAAAACACGGAAGAGGACCTCCTTGAGTTGAACCATGAAGGGAGCAGCGAACTCACGGTAGCTACCGTCATCGACATCAGTATCCTCAACGCCCTGCTTCTCTCGCTTGATACGCTCGAGTTCAGCCTGGACATCCTGATATTCGGGGCTGTCGCGCCAGGTCTGGAACCAGTCGAGTTCGGTGTGAGATCCGGGAGCAGCACCAATAACTTCCAACATCCATTCAGCAGGGTTAGCCTCAGGGGGACAGGCATGTCCACCGTAACGCTCAAAGTAGCTGGTCATGGTCTTGGAGTTCTCGCCGATATCACCAAAGTAGACAGTCTTGCCACCCTTGGCCAGGAAAAGGAGTCGATCAAAGCGTTGGAACAACATGGCAGAGGGCTGATGAATAGTGCAGAGAATAGCTTGGCCGGCGTTTGTCAACTTCTCAAGAAGGTCCAAGATAGCCCAAGAGGTTTGAGAATCGAGACCAGATGTAGGCTCATCAACGAAAAGCAACAGAGGAGGCTTGGCAGCAAGTTCGACACCGATAGTAAGACGCTTACGTTGCTCGACGTTGAGACCTTCACCAGGAACACCAACCACGGCATCGGCATATTCTTCCATATCAAGGAGCTTGATAACCTGTTCCACATAGTCGAGCTTCTCCTGCTTAGGGACGTGAGCGGGCTGGCGTAGAAGAGCACTGAAGTTGAGGGCCTCTCGGACTGTCGAGGTCTGAAGATGGAGATCCTGTTGCTGAACATAGCCGGTCTTGCGCTGGAAAGACATGTCTCGAGGGTTACCATCGACCAACATCTCGCCTGTGATGACACCCATAGAAGTACGGTCGGCCAAACAATCAAGCAGAGTGGTTTTACCAGCACCAGAAACACCCATAAGGGCTGTCAGGGTACCAGGCTTGACCCAACCATCGACATTATCCAGAATCTTACGGGTTTCGTCCTTGATCTTGACCTCATAGCAGACATCATGCCACTGGAAGACCGAGGTCTGTTCCTGGAGCATACCGCCATCCTTGTTGGTTCGGCTTCGAGTGCGTTCAGCAGTGACAACGGGACCAATGTGAGCCATAGCAGCCTCCGGGTCGCTATGCTTCTTCTCAGCATTGGCAACAGCAGCAGGCTTGTGGCCGCGTCGGTAGACCAGGACTTCACCCTTGGACTTCTTCTCAGAAACGAGTTCGGCGGCAACCATGTAGGTGAAGGTGAAAAGAATGATCCATGCGATGACGATACCAAAGTTGCGCCATCGGTTCTCCCATTTGTATCCAAACTGCATCTCGGCGTATCGGTCACCATTCACGGCAGCTCTTCCAGGTTCAGCTCCAACGGCACTGCACACCCGGTTCTCCGATGCAACATCTCCGTATCCAGAAACTGAAGGGTTAGGAACGAACTCGTTGCAAGTGTAGTCTCGGTTGTGGAATTCGTTGACGACGACAGCCTCGAAAGCATAGGCGATAGGGTCGATCCAGTACAGCCATTTGCACCATCCGAGCATATAACGCTTTGGAATGACGAAGCCGGTGAAGATGACAAGATCCAGAATGAGGATGGCGGCGGGGACAAGAGCCTGGAACAAACTGCGAGTAGCCGACGCAATGGTACGGAAGATCATGGACATGACCAAAACCACAACGAAAGACATGAGGATGAAGAAGAAGAAGGCTCCTGGCTCGCGCTTTAGGTTTGTCATGAAATAAAGCGTAATGTTGAAGACGATCGTATTGGCGATTTTGTATGGCATGTCGCACAGCATTGAAGATATAGCTTCTGCAGACGGATGATATAATGCATAACGACTGTGTTTTTCAACAATTGGACGTTGCGCGTACAGGGCCAGAATCTGATACTGTTAGTTTTGATCAAAAAATAAGATTCGAATGAGCGTACCTCGAGAGCACTTGCGAAAGCGTTCATCAAAACAGCAAAGAACAGGAGAGCACCACGCTGGAAGAAACTGCTTGAAGTTTCATCCAGGTTGAAGAAGACGGAACCGATAATAAGAGCCATAACGAAGTTACCAATAAGAGAACCAACAGTGATACCAGGGTCACCCTTGAGTCGCAGCCATCCACGCCACAAACAAAGCTGAATTTGCTGGGTGTACGAGAGAGTGTAGGGAGACTTAGCACGCTGTCGCTTAGCCTGCTGAGCTTGCTTGGAGGCACGGAAAGCCTCGGCGTCGGGGCCGTTGATGGGGTGGGCGACCTTGTAGTCCTCAATCTCAACCTGCAGAGCCTTGTACTCGGCGCTGTTTCTCCACGCAGTAGCAAACTCATCAGGGGTTCGAGGAACCTTGCCCTTGAAACCATCACGAACAATTCGCTCGTTAGGAGCAGTCATGGAAGTGAGGAAATCAGGGGTGGTCTGGCGAGCAGGGCACTCGAAACCCAGGTTGATAAAGTACTGCTTAGCAGCATCAGCGCGGCCAAAGAAGATTTGTCGGCCTTCGTAGATGACAGTGGCCTTGTCAAACAGGTCATAAGCGCTTTGAGGCGACTGGTAGATGGACACAACAGCGGTGTTGTTGAAAAGCTCGGTTTGAAGACGGAGAGTCTTGCAGAATTCGATGGCGTTGGCGGAGTCAAGACCTCGAGTTGAGTTATCCCAGCACTGCAGAGGAGCACCAGACAAGGCAGCCTCAGAAATGGTGACACGCTTGCGCTCACCACCCGAGACACCACGGATATACTCATTACCGACGCGGGTATTCACGGTGTGAGAAATACCAAACATAGCCATGACAACATCTCGGAGGTGATCGGCAAAGTCGTTTCTGTTCAGGCCCTGGGGAAGCTGACGGGGCTGTCGAGCTCGGGCAGCGAATGTGAGGGTATCGCCAACAGACAGCATAGGGAAATGAACATCAATCTCGGCGGTGTAGATAGCCTCACCACGGTGGTGGGAGTGCATCTCCTTGGCGGTCATACCTGTGGCACATCATGTTAGAGATACTGGTTACTTGGGCGCATGTAGGTACGAGTTGTGTTGCACGCGACAAGCCCATTGCCGATCGCAACAGAAGATCGAGTCCCGTGAAACCAAAACACCCCATTTGCGCGAAATTTGCAATTCGACTCACCTTGGTAGTTGAAGTAAGACCCCTCATCCACGTAGATACCGTTGAGTTCACCAGCGATGGTCTTGAGCGTGGTGGAGCAACCAGCACCGGGAGGTCCAAGAACGACAAGCATTTCGCCCTTGTGCACAACACCATCAAAGTTGCGCAGAATATCAATGCGCTGTCGCTTGCGACCAGTGACTCTTCCAACGAGGTCGCTCAGAGAGAGCCACACATTTGCGACATCGCCCTGGTAATCGCTAGCACCACCATAACCGTAAACATTGAGGTTCTGGTAGCAAACACCAGCAGATCGGAAATTAGCGCCGTCTTGGTGAACTAATTCCACAACGGACTTCGCCCATTCGCGAGCGTTGAAGTTGGGAGAGTTGGGGTTCAGAGGTGAATCCTCGCCAGCCTGGAAAGGATTCTGTCCGTTGGGGTGGGTGCCGGAGGCATGCGAATAAGATCGAGCGAGGGCCTGAACAATAGAGGTTCTTCGCTCCATCTCTGAATCTTCGTCTTCCTCATCTTTACCTAAAGTGTCGGCAGGTGATGATGAGGGCTTCTCGTTAATCGCTTCGTCGTCGGTGTGCTTGTCAGCAACAGGCACATTGTCACCAGTTGAGCCTGCGCCTGGAGCACCCTGCCTTACAGCAGTGGCGTCGTTGTTGGCGTTGATCCCGTAGAGCGCCGACATGGTGAAATGTGACGGCTGAATCTACTTGGGATTCTCGCAATTGAGTTTCGTGGTGGTGAGTGATACCCCAGTGACTGCAGGATTTCGTATCTCGTATCGGAGTTGTGAGTTGGGTGTGGAATGTTGTTTAATATGCGAATTGGTAGTCGAGTACTCCGTATTATAGAAGACAAACCAATTCAAACAAAACAACAAAAGAAAAGGTAGTAAAGGTTGGTATTAAGGATCGACAATGAATAGACAGCCGATCACAAGGGAGTAAGCAGTCCCTTAGAAGAGGCGTGTAAGAAAGAGGACCCTGGACAACGCAAGACAAAACAAAACAGGAGGGAGGTCAGGAGAATATGTAAAATATGAATGAGCTCTCACTGTCACTTCGTCATGTCCGTCCGTCGGTAAGCTAACCTAACAGAACGAGCAGATGGATGGAGATAAACTCGCGTGGATCGTCCAAGCAAAGGTCCACCTGTCGACTAAGCCCGAAACTGAAGGGTAGACGACAAGGGGTGTGCACGCCCAGCTACCTCAGGTAGGTAATTCTAGCGCAGCTTTTAGAAGTGCAGGCGGGTGCGGCTGCAAGCCTCTGTAGGGGTTGTTTCTCGCTACCCGGGTTGGTTACTGACTGGGCTGTCAACGATGCACTGGCGGCCGCTCCAAGTACCTACCTCGCTCTCTAGGTAGTGATTGCTGTATCTAACCTCTTTTCTTCGCTTTCAAACTCAAACTGACTCAAGATATCGCCATGATATTCCCAGTCTTCAGTCCGCAACAGTTGATCATACTCGTCAATGTGTCAACGCTGTCACAAAGTCCGCAGCTCTTATCCACTGCGCCTCTTCATCTCTCCGGCATTAAGAAACAATTTGCCATTTCGCACACTACCAACAACCCGACCCGATACGCAATGACAATTTAGGCAATCATAGAGGGGTGCGCTGTTCTGGCAAAACATGAATACAGCGCCTGAGAGTGAGGGTGAGAGACAATTCTTGGCGGATAACGGGTGCCTTCAAACTCCGACACTCCAGGCCATTTAAGCGAGAGAGGATCCCGGGAATGGGAGCGAATTGAACACATGCCCCACTACTAACTCCACGCTCTTAGTGCTCCTACCCCTGGATGCCATGTTATTCGTCGTATTGCACTCGCATAGCAATGATTCTGACTGGTAGCGCAGATGTGAGCCATTGTGATTTAACATTGCGTTAGAGGCTCACCTAAGCCACAATCATGATAATTCGACTCTCTGGTGATCATCAAACGGTCAGTATTGGTTCTTGAATATTCGCATCCGACCCTCTCTTGAAACACGACACTGGACTCTGGAGAACTCTATCTCGACTAACACAGCTAATCTCATCTTCTACCACGCTGCATCAAAGCCTATTTGTCGCGCGCTTGTTTATCCACCAAGAGCCCTACAAGATCTAGCTGATGATCATATCGTCTCCCCTTGTAAGGAGCAGTGATCAGAAACTGTTATTTCCAACAAGGACAGATCTCTCCGATCTTCTCCGCAAAGATAAAAAACTTTGTTTCCATATCCCAACTTCAAACAAGTTGCGAAACCGCGTATTCATCATTCGGGTCATTGCAAAAACCCGTCGGCCGATAGCCAATTACTCACGTTACAGCGGATGGAAGATCCCCCGGTGAGACGCCTCTGATTGGACAATGCGCTTCATGTTGGTGGTGACAGTCTCACGTATTCCTTATATCTGAGCCTTTTTTTTTCTTCCCTTCTCGCCAAACGATCTGACAGGATAGCTAATTCTCATAAAGCTTGGCCGTCAGCGCCAGGATTTTTGTTGATGATTTAGATCCATCGAGAAACACCAACGCACGGCTAATGTTCGTCGTTAGTGGTAGCGTGAGCTTACTCCGTATTTCTATCGGGGTCTTCCAAGGACCCGACAGCCCGTCCGCACCCCCGTCCACACGGCCCGCTAGTCAGCTTGAAATGTCAAAGGCTTTTTCAGTTACTGAGTCAATTTTGACCCCTTTGTTCCCATTGTGGGGTGACTACGATCCTTGACGAGACTACAGTAGTGATGACTCTGTCGTCTGTTGCAATCGAACCTACGCGTATATCAAGCAGGGTTTTCTTGCTTCCTAGTGAATGCTAAAAATTGATGGTTTTTTGCTTCTTATGGCTAGTGACAGGGGAGCATACGAGCAAGTTCTTTGAACGATGCAGCGTGTAAAGCAACATGTCGCAAATAAGTCTATCTAATATGATATTCATCTCGCTGACGTGTTCAACTTGAACAAACATGGCATGAAAAGACCTGAGTAGGTAGGTACCTTGATATGTTCAAGCCGTAATAGAAGTCATTTCTAGGTAATTCTATTAGATCGGTACAATCGAGATCCGATCACGCTTGACGATCATGTCTCATTTCCAGCCCATTGTTACCTTGGCACTCAACTTCTGCCCGCAAACTCTCTCTGCATGCTACGCTGAGAGTTTATATCCGATCTCAATTGGCTCTACTCCGTGCAAAGCAAATACAACCTCGAATCTTCTTCTGAAACTTGATGTTCTTACTGCCATCTCAACCTCAATCTCTGACTGAACCCATGGTGCAACGGAATGTTGAGACCCATACGTCTAATTACACCTCACACCACGCGCCACGAATCCGAAAGCGACTTTTGCGACCGTAAGATGAAAAAGACCCTCAAATCTTACACCATTCAACGGTCCCTGCAGGCCCAACGCTCCTCAAGCAAGGGCTTGGTCGATCATTAATGAGTGAGGTCCACTACAAAGTCCGCTCCGCAGCGTGAATGTGCTCCAATGTGCTCAACACGCAAGCTGCGCATACTAGCGTCAAGCCATAAGATTTTAAACATTGCGATACGTCTTTGTCTTACCCTGTGGTTGATAGATCATACACAGGTAGACGATGCAGGGGTAAGAAGCTGACCGGATAATGTTCGTCCGTAAGCCATTGGCCGCGTGTGTGTTACTTACTGCAGAATGCGTTCAGTGTGAATGCGTGTGCTGTCATGGTATTTTGGCTGTTCGCTAAATTAAATGTTTCCGGGTTGAATCCTTCGGAGACTTATATGGACATTTTGTGTTGTCCGTGATAAGTTAACCAAGACTCAGCACAATGCGTCACAGCCCACAGAAAGATGAGCAGCTGAGTGATTGAAACACGAAAGCTAACATAAAGATTTTCTGATAAATGAACAAAAGGACTTTCAGCCGGGATTCTTGGGACGGGTTTATTGAAAGCTTTGTAGTGCAGGTGGTGTTTTGTAACGGCATGGTGTAGTATCATGTTCGAAACCACAACAATTGGCAAGCTCTTTCAACCATATATCCTGCGATTGTATTATTTCCGCATGTGTGTAAACTGGACCGGGGGAAATGTGGTCATGTTCCATAGCAACATCCTGTAAACCTGAACATACGTAACTCCCTAACTCGATGTTTTCACGATATATCACAACAGGCCACAAAGAAACATAAAACTCAACACCATATATTGGTAATATATTTGATATAACATAATACAAAAATAGTACGTCCATATACGTACATAGGTAGATACCTACCTGCTCCTTAGGAAGGTTTGTCTCATCGTATTCATTCATTCCCAGATCAACATTAGAGTTTCTCCTATTACCCCTGGTAGATTGTTCTCCTCTGCAGAGTACTATATTGGGAGTACTGTAACTGAGATAGTCTAATAGAAGTGTTATTCTAGCTGTATTAATTGTATCTTGGCTCACTCTGGTGACTAATAGATGTAGAGTTCTGGTTGTTCCCGTTATCTTTTGGGAGGGCGTTATAATTTCTGCGCTTGGAAGGACTGTTATTTGTGCTTAGTTGTTGCGCTTTCTTGTGTTTGTTGGAGTTGAGGTATTGCCACGGCCTGGCGGGTGAAATTTAGATGAATCTCCTCGTACTCTGCAGAAGCTCCCGTGATGCAGACAGCCCTCAACATAAAAAAGACGGCCAAAAGGCCCATAGAAACAGTCACGAAAAACATGATACTAGAAGGTCATAAATGCCAATATGCCAGATAGGTAGGCATAGGGAAATAAGTTGCAGGTTAGGATGAAAAGCTTATCGTCGATGTTGAAAGGAACTTTTGCTTGTCTTTGTTTCATGGCCTTAGCCGCCTTCTCCTCTTGACAACAAGCGGAGGGCGTGGCTGCGCCGCCAGATGCGAAATTTGTTGTACGACTTAAGAACAACAAATATGCACTGTCTAAGAAGCTCTCGATTGGGAACTTTTGTGAATACCCGGAATATTACTCCATAAAACATCCACCTACTGGGAATAACTGCACGCCTCTAAGGCAGAACATATAAGTGAAACTTCATAAGAACGTGTTTCGTTTATCCTGGAAACATCCAGCTAACCTAGAGCCGCAATAACGTCAAATCCGCCTATAACAGAACAATATCTGGCCTGAAGAATGACGTCTATTCAATTTCATAACCGTAGAAACTCTGTCGGAAGTTATTACGTAAAATACCATGATTCAGCAATTAATCATGATATATTTTTTCATTATAGAAAGCTAAGATTTCATAATTCGTATAATTTATGTGAGTTTCGTGATACACCAACGTCTGAGTTGGAACTGCGAAGTGAGATTTATATATACTTCTAGGACCTCTCTACCCCCTGGACATGTCATTGGAATGAACTTATTATATTTTAAGTTCTGGTGTGTCTATCTAATGGAAGACGGCCTGACGTAGCGCGTTAGGACTTACTGTCGAGGCTGCTAAAACGTAGAATGGACAAACTTCCCAGCCTCCAGGCCTTGGGGAGCAAGAAAACACCAGACCTTAATATAAGGTATCATAAACTTAGCAAAAGGCATCTAAAATTTCTACTCAATTTATGCTCAATTTATGATAATTTACCTAAATCTTTTGCCATTTAGGGTCAAGGTCTTGAGTTTTCTTTCCTTCCCCAGCCAGGGCAACTAGCAAATCGCGAAAGCAAAGATAACCAATAACCACACGGATTGCCATCTAAACTCCAGAAGCTTCACCGGTGATATCATCGGGGACAAATCTGGGGGCTCGGACAGGGATAGTATCGATCTTGTCTTTGATCCAGTTTCCGCCCAGCGTCTGATCCTTTTCAAAAGTGTCCCAGATACGATGAACGAAGGCTTCCAAAGCGATCACCCACACTTGCTACTTCTCATCGCCTTCTGCCAGACGTGGACGAGAGTTGTTCATACATTCGCGAACTTGAGCCTATATCTATCAGCGATAAGGGACAGAAACATCAGGTTTCAAACTCATACTGGGTTATTCAAGGGCCGAGACCCATTCTGGAGTGCCAGGAGTTGTCGGCGCTGCAAAACATGCTGTCTGTATCGGCTAGCATTCTCTGGATTATTCTTTGTCGAATTGATGCTGTATTGCTTTCCATGGGCCTTGAGAATAGTATCGAAAGCTGTCCAGAGATCCAAGACTACTGCGACGAGATGGACGCGTCCAGTGGGATTGATATAATGATGTCACTGGTCACCAGGCGCCATGTCGCCTGGGCCAGCAGGATCATCTCTCAAAGTCCAGGAGCATCTAGACATGCGCAGTGAGCTTATGAACATCAGAGCCATTGCCGGAGAGGAGTTCATAGACCTTAATTAGGTTAGATTTCATTACGAAATGGTCAAGAGTAAAGAGCTTACAAGTCGTAATCGCTACCACCATTGACATTGCAAGAGAGACATCGGGGGCTGGAATAAGCGCCAAATGCACAGTCAATCAGGGGTATCGGGAGGCTTGTGGGAGGCAGGCTTTCTCATGCTTTAGGGAGCAAGAAAATATAAGACTTTAGAAGAGGATACTAAAGTAAGCTTGGTAAAGACTCCCCTAAACTTAGACTAAATTGTCTAAGTCTTTTCATCACTTAGGATAAAGGTCTCAATTTTTCTTGCCTCCCCCTGCCATGTCATGCTTAAGCTTGGTCAAGGAGGACCTGAAATATTCGACATACCAGCGAGCTCCAGCTGAAATCGGAGCCGTTCTCTGGTGGCGTTGAGTGCTGGCATCCTCGCGATTCAGGAGTACTTGCTTAGCCTGGGGAGGCATTCTGGGCGATATAGTGCGTAAAGATGTAAGAGAAGAATGAGAGCGGACTGGCAATAAAAAGCGGATGTGAAGCCAAGTAAATGCTCTGGAAGATATTGAGTATTTAGAGTTAGATCTGGAAGAAACAGGTTTAAGAATAGCGGTTCAACACAGAAATCAGGAGATGATCAGGTGTTGCTTGAAAAAGCAGTATATTTATGGAGATATTCTGAAATATTTGGAGGGGCAATCGTGAAGTATTTACTGAATTGCCACAAAGGACCACAATAGCAATTCATTGCCAGTTCTCTGGACAACAATAACTACCCGTGTGAGGGAGGTCTGTGGTTACCACTGACCCAAAGTATCAAGGTCAGAGCAACTGCCTTATATCAAATACATCAATCAACTATAATATCCTTAACATTATTAAAAGATCATGGCTATTCTGTAGCTAATACAGAGCAATATGGTGGGTTTTCAATCACGTATAGGTCACAGTTCCACTTCAGCAATTATATTGCTTCTATGTTTATAAGAAAAAAAGTTGACCTAAGGGTGCTAGACCGATGGCCATAGACCCCCCACACCCATGTAGGTAGTTTTGCTTTTGAAAAGCAAATTTTGAAACGCAAGAGTGGTATTTTAGTCATAAAGGATATCTATGTTTTTACAAAAAGTTGATTCCCACGCCGACCTGCAGCCCCTTCGTTGAAGCCTCTCCTTTCCTCAGAGCCAAAGGCAAACTGAAGTTGAGCTCGAAGCGAGCAACAGGATGAGCATAAACAAGACCAACACCTGCAGCAACACTGGGAACACCGTTGAAGAGCTCACCAACTGCGTTTACCATGCCATTTCGGACAGCTGCCCCGGACAGCTCCTGCGTGGAACCACTGCTGGACGACTTCTTGCTGTCCTTGAGGGCAACGAGACGACCACCATTAGCAAAGAGCTGGAATCGTAGACCGGAATCGGGTCCCTTGTAGGGAACTGGAAGAAGCATGTTGACACTGCCAGCAGCAAAGACATCGCCTCCGACAGAGTCAGAACCATCGTGGGGACCAAGACCACCGAGCTTGAAACCTCGAACATCTGTTGGTCCTCCAAGTTGGAAGCGATCGTTGATTCGAGTAGGACGAAGCTTTCCAGTAAACTCATAACCAAGAGGCAATGGGCAAAGCAAGCCTAGTCTCAATCCGCCACCAATCGAGATTCCTGTTCGCTCACGAATGCCTGGCAAAGGAACTGGGACGGCACCTCCGACTTCAACCTCACCCTTGGAAAAGGCAACATCACCAGCAAGAGGACCAAGACCAGCTACTTCAAGTCCAGATCGGAACATGTATCCGCTTTGAGGAAGTTGAGGGTTATCACGCCTTTCCCTGTAGAATGTGTGCTTGACAGAGCTCTTGATAGAGTCACCAGCGTCTGCACGGACTGTTGGGCTGGCGTTTTCGGCCAAACCAGTGATCTGCCTCCAGATGCCCGAATACTCAACGGACTGTGTATCGCGTTGTTGATTCAGCCACGAGAATCGCAGTGTGCCACCCTTGAGGACCTCCTCATGAGAAGCCCATGGCTTTTCGGCGGCAGAAGCCACACCCTCGAGTGATAACCTCATGTCGGGGTTACTCTTGACAGGTGCGGTAAGGGTGGCGCTATAAGCTGAGCGTGTACGCGTACCAGCCTTTGCATTAAGCGTCAACATCTCAGCACCACCAAACATGTTTCGCCATAATAGCGAACCATAAGCGGACCCCTCTCCATTGCCAACGTCGGTACCAGTTTGGAGCTTGAATCGAGACAGCTCCTTGACTCGGATGTCGACGTTCACATCGGTGGGGGAGGTGGAGGGATCGGTCTGTTGGGCAGAGGTCAGGTAGACTTCGGGTTGAGGTTGAAATATTTCTATAAATCAGTTAATTTGGTGTTGCGGTGAGGGTTACTAGACCCAGGGAGTTCATACGTAGGCCATCGAGCTTGTTGCTTGCGATACGGAGACTGTTGATGACATCGCCAACAGTCGAGCTTGCATTCGAGGCATCGGCAATGAGGGGTTGGAAAATGGGATCGAGGAAGTTTGTTCGCGTGTTGACCGCACCGTGAATTCGAAGCTCGTTGATTGTCATGGGCGCCAATTGCTGGTCACCAATCTGCACATCATTAGCAAATGATTAGAAGCTCAGATTGGCAAGAGAACATACCACCTGAGCCAGACGCCGCTGTTTGGCTTCATCTTGCTCTTTTTGGAATTCGGGCTTCGATTCTGCTTCATGCAACAAAGAACCGGTGTCGGAATGAAGCTTGTTAAAGGGGTCCATAGACTGATTCATGTTAGATGATCGCTCCTCGTGTCTCAATAGTGGGATGGAATTACCGGACCCCCGGTTGACCCAGGAATTGCAGCCATTTTTGGTAGCTCAAGAGCCGAGTTTTTGCTTGCAATAGCCTCACGATGTCGATTTCAAGAGTATCGGACCACCAACTGGACCCTGACAGCCCAGCTTCCAATTAATCGCCGGTACGTACTTCCGCGAGCTCCCACCATGGGTGTGGACCCGAGACCTGTGGCTCAAAGTTGTGGCGCTTCAACTTCGTCATAGGATGGCATGTGATACACAGCCACAAACTATCCGGACCTAGCGGGACCACTGTGCCTGGCAAAGGGTGCCTCCTCCTGCGTTCCTCTCCGTTCATCTCAACTTATACACTCTTCATTTGCGCTCAAGCATAAGATATCGCTTCTTTTGAGTTTTTAGAGACAACTTTCTCTTTCACTTCACTCGAGTTTCGTGAATACTCGCTCCCTTCCTTTAATTCCCTAATTCTTTTAACCTCGACTCTACTCACGCGACCCGCAATCTGTCCCGTTCTCTTTGTCAACTTCTAATCCAACGTCAGTCAGCATGGCTAGCAAAGGCGCCACCAAGCGTGTATGCACTTCTACTCCCACCACTTGAATGTGCAATACTGATTATTGGATAGTTGACACGCGAATACAAAACCATCTCAGAGAACCCTCCTCCTTACATCGTCGCTCATCCATCCGAGTCCAACATCCTGGAGTACGTTACGTCACGCCCAACAATTGGTCGCGAGTCGACTTTGCTAACACAACTCAGATGGCACTACATCATTACCGGTCCTGAGGACACTCCTTATCATGGCGGCCAGTATTGGGGAACTCTCATGTTTCCCCCGAACTATCCTTTTGCTCCTCCCGCCATTCGCATGCACACGCCATCCGGCCGATTCCAGCCTTCGTCGCGACTATGTCTGTCTATCTCCGACTTCCACCCCAAGTCATTCAACCCCGCATGGGAAGTCTCAACTATCCTAATTGGCCTTCTATCATTCATGACAAGTGAAGAGATGACAACCGGTTCCGTTTCCAGCACCGCCGCCGAACGACGCTCCCTCGCCGCTCGATCACGCTGGTGGAACTCGACTGGTAATGGCACACACAGCAAGACGTTTGCTGTCCAGAGGGGTAACATCAAGGCTGGTGATGGTGGCGCCAAGTTTCGAACAGAGTGGCCAGAGGTGGATGCTGAGAATTGGGAGTGGATGACCAAGAACAAGGTTGACCCTGTCAGTGGCACACGATTAGATTCTGATAACAGCGGATCCTGTCGACCTCAGCTTGGTATTTCAGGGACTAGCGGTCATCAAACACAAGCCGTTGTTGATGTGGTAAACCAACAAAGAGACGCCAGCACAGGATGGATCTATCGCAACAAACTTCTTGTCGCTGGTGCGGCTTTCTTCTTCTACGTCCTTGTCGCTAGACTTGTTAGCGGAGAAGAATGATTGGGGAGAGTTGTATTCGGGTAGCGCTTCTTGTTCTTCTAATTCTAGTTTTTGTTTTATTACGGACGGACTGGCGGGCGCAATAGGTTAACAAGCCAGATATCAGGACTCGCGTCTCGATCTGGCGTTTCAGGGCATTCAATGAGCGTTTACTTGATGGGGTTCAATTTGATTGTCATCAGCTCATTTGCCTGCAGCAGTTGTGATGCATCGGGCAGAGACTCTAATACATCAAACAGGTAGACCAACATGCAACAGTGCTCCTTGTATCAAGTGCGTACCCGTCCGCGAGAATCAGTTGATGCACGTAAAGTCAGGCGGAAACAAGCAGGCAGCCGTGCTTTTGGGAGGCAACTGGCATAAGTTTCCGTAGACAAACAAGAAGCCCAGCCTATTGTAACCCTCAAACAAGGCCCCATGCAATGAGAGTTAAATGTCGGAAGCCGGCTGATGACTGTTCGCCGTAGAAGCTGAACCTTTATTTGTTGGTTACTATCCGGCGGGCGGGAGTATTGTTGGCTGCGCTAGCCCACTCAAGGCCCCTGAAGTTTAGCGCAAATCTTGACGCGGGCACCTACGGCACGGCGGGGAGGTCTGAGGTCTGGTCTACCTATAAGAAAAATTGTGACGAAAGCCCCAATTTTTGTTACCTTGCGACTCTCGTCTCCATCCTTTGGAAACCATTGGAAGCACTTCCTCGACATCATCATCCGGGTTTCCAGGTTGGTGAAATTCTCACAGCATAATACTCCCTATTCATCAACCCCTACAGCACCCTTATCTCCTCTAAGCCCTGTGGTTTGCTGCGTTTCATTCCTTAATTCACCCTCCTTACGATACACACCCGTCATCGAAATCCGCTCCTACTTGAGCTCTTCATCTCCGCACAAATAGCTGCACCTGGACCCTCATTTCTAGTGCATCGCCAGTTCGCCTCCGATCCACGGGCCAACTCCCTCACCCTTCAGCCCAGAATCGACAAAAGGGCACTTCAGTCATAACGAAGACGTCTGCTCTCCATGCCTCTTCCTCTAGATCCGTAGAGCCCTCCTCCCTCCGAATCCTCTGTTGAGGCCTGGCGCTGGCTAGCTGATCGCCCGCCGATACCTTCCCCGCCGAACCGTCAACGATCTCGTCCATGAAATGGCGCCCCAAAACGGCAATATGAAGACTCGCCGAAATGGCGGGAGCAAGCTCTCTCAGTCCTCCAAGCCTGTCATGCCTGCTATCCCACTGCCCTATGTGAAGCGTCAGGCCGCTTCTGCTGCTGCTCGTGCCAATGCTGTCCCCGTTTCCTCAAGTGCTGCCTCCACCACGATCCAGGAACCGGATGTGCGCTCTCCCATTGAGGTGAAGCATGTAAATGGTAACGTGTCTGCTGAGGCTAAGAAGGATGATTCTGTGGCTACGGTCCCAAGCACAATTGCTAGTCGAACTTCGACCTCCAAAGCTGAGGAGGTGGCCGAAACAAAGGCAGACGCTCACGAAGAAACAAAGAACGGCGCTTCTGAGCCGACCAACACCCAGGCTTCTTCTCGTAAGTACTTCAGACATGCTTATTCTCAAAATGCACCCTGAGACCCTTTACTAACCCACAATTCTTTCATTACAGCCGCATCTGGTCCTGAACATCCTCCCACTATCAACGAGAGCGAGAACATCCACAAAAACCCCGTGGTCTCAGGCCATTCTGATCAGCCCACCCCCAAGAACCAGGTCGATGTTGAGGCTCGATCAGTCGACAAGGTTTCAAGCGGAGTGAACGAGAAGCCCAATGGTGTTTCAAGCAAGAGCGAGATCAAAACTCTGTCTGGTAGGCAACCATACTCACACTTTTTTCAAGCCCTTCCAAATTCTCATAACTCGAATTTAGACAACCATCCACCTTCAAAACCCAACAAGGGCCGACCTCCTTCTGCTGTCCCACCGGGCCGATACCAGATGCCCCCTTCCTTTCAGCCTGCTGCTCGACCTATGGGACCAAACGTGAACGGCGATATGCGTGGCCATCGCGCTCCTCTGCCTAATGGCCCGCCAATGCACCAGCCTCATCACAGCAATGGCAGCATCCATTTTGGCGCTTTCCACGGTTCGACGAGCTCCTCTCCTGCTCCTCCATCCGGTGGTATTGCCCCTCCTCCCGGTATGACAGGTCCTGATGGTCGACCCTACATGGCCCCTGGTGCCAACGGCTTTCCCCCTATGATGCCGTATGGCGCAGAACAGGTTCCAGTTACTACTTTCGATAACTACGGAAGACCTACTATGGCTTACGGACCGATGGACTCTTTTCCCCCCTTCCCTAACAGTTTTGGCCCCCCAACCCCACACAGCTATCATGATTCGCAGGCATCAGGTCCTCCCGACGATGGTAGTGTCTACAACCAGTTTTCTTCAGCTCCAGCGCGAAACGGCGTACCTGCTTCAGATGAGACTCAGTCTCCCAACCAGCCAGGCAGAATGTTCGGTGGTCCCGAGTATCCGCGAATGATGCCGAATGCCGGACCTCCCCCGCACATGATGTCTTCAATGGAGGGTGCTGAAGGTCTGATTGGTCATTTGGTGCAACAGTTTTCATCTCCCGAATTTGCTGACTGCGTTTTGGAGCTTCGATACGCGGATGAAAGAGCTCCTCCAGTTCGCATTCCCGGCCACCGAGTCATCCTTTCTCGCAGTACCGAGCTCGCAAATGGCATCGCTAAGCAGTCCCGATCTAACCCCAATGATCCATCTCTTCCCACCATCCTTCTCGAGACCAAGAGCAAGTGGATTCAATCCAACTCGTTCTATATGGCCGTTCACTGTCTTTACGGATGGCCACTCTTGGACCCTGCTGCCGAGGGCATGAAGCAAGCTGCGGCTGATTATAACCAGTTGATTGACCGGTTCGAATTTGCTCTTTCGTATGCTGCAGCCGGCCATCTCCTCCGCTGGGATCCGGTCATGCGACGCGGTTGCGAGGTTGCTGTGCAACTTCTGACCTGGCAGACAGTTGAGAAGGCTTTGGAGTTTGCCCTGGAGGACCACCGAGACGAGGGGTCTTATGATGTGTTCAAGTACGGCGATGGATCTCGAGCTATTCTCAACGAGATCGTTTCTTTCATCGCAAGCAACACCAGCCCTACTTTCAAGATTGACACTTCAGTGACGGACACGTCTAGCTACGCTCGTCTTCCTCAAACTGCCCTGACTAGCAATGCCAGTACCCGCAAGCTTTCACCCCCACCCATTGCTCGAGGCACATCTGTGCATCTTGGCAAGGGCAAGGGGCGTCTCTCTCAACAGATTTCTGGCATTCAGTTCGGTGATCTTTCTTTGACAGACGGCAAGGTCTCGCCAGCTTCGGATGCTTCAGGCGGTTCGCAGCAACGAACTCCTTTCAATGCAGTACTTTCTCGGATTCTCCTTAACCTTCCATTCGAAACTCTTAAAGCACTGCTCGAGGCTGCGACTAACAAGGCCAACGGATGGCCAAATGCCGAGGCGATCTACCGCGTGGTCAAAGACACAGTAGCTGAGAGAGAGCGACGTCGGCTTCAGATCGTTGAACTGGTCAAGACCCACCAGGTCACAGCCTGGGCCGTCATTACCCAACAGCTCTCCAGTCCTGAGCCGAGATACGTCGGTCTCTGGAGTGCGCTGGGCTGGCGCGAGGAGATTTTGCCTTTTGGACCCTCAGAGAGCCCGGCCCTTGGTCGGACCTGGGTTCCCTTCGTGGGCCTTCAAGCAAGCACTCAAGCAGCTTACCCCTAAGCAACTGGGTTCACGCTACAGATTTTCCAATTTGATGAATGATATTGTGGGTTATGTTGATGCTGGATAATCGGGAGGGCGATATGCGGAAACATGGCAAACGAAGCCGAGGCTGACTTCTCAGTCTTTCGACAAAAGCTAGTACTTTTGATTTCGGGATGAAAGGGTGGCGTCCGTGATCCTGCTTACTAGGGAGAGGATATGATGCTCTTGGAGAGTTTTGGTTGATGAACGGCGTTGGGGGGCATGTCAACATTGGTTGCTTTAAAGCGAGGGATGTTTTTAACGAATGGAAACTTTGGTGGGGGGCACGGGAAGGAAAAAGAAAACAAAAAGTATTTAATGATTCCATATTGCTAGGGCCGGTGGTTCAATCCCACTTGTCCTGGGTCTGGCTGGCATCAATGGCCTGGAACTGGACCAGACGGGACCAGACTGGACTGATATGAAGGGGTTATGATGAATGATAGTTAGTGACTTTGGAAGTTAAAAAAGGGCGGTAGTTTCGGCATCAAATGGAGTATGCGTCGTTATGTCTCTCATTTGAGAGATAGCATTAGGTAGCCTTTTTACGACTGGTTTGATACCCTAGACTGACTTATGCGTTGTACGTGAAGTGCCTTATGACGATATGCCTTTTTTCATGCGCATAGTGGGCGTGTTATCGGGAGTCAAGCCTCTTTAGGTAGTTCAGAAAGTTGAACGTGTAGATGAATTTCATGTGATGGTGATGTACGGCTGGAGAAGAGCAACTTAGCTACCGAGGGCGGGGAACCCCTGTTGGACGACCCCATAAGAAACGATATTGCGTGTCTTCATTCGCTAATTGAGCATTGCTTTAATTAACTGGTAGCCTTAGCAGGGTCTCGATATCAAAAGATAGTGGGCAAGGTCAGCTTAGACCAAGAGCCGAGGTCGAATTCTCCACTTTACGTCGTCTTGCTCATTTCCAAGTTCTTGTGATTTCATCCCTTCCGTGCCTCCCACCATTCGTCACTTCACTTCATCAACAAACAGACTTGATGTGAGAGCTTCGATCTGGGCCCCTCAGCACTGAAGCTGTGTAACCAAGTCCAGGTCATTTCTGATTCACATAAATTGGTTTATTCATTTACTTGATGCCTCTCCTCGGAGCTACTGCTCGAATGCGTCGCTGGACCTCAGCTCGTGCAACCGCAGACACGCCATAAATTGAACCAAACACGATCCTTTTATCATCATCATCAACAACAACAACAACATCCGCTCCTTAATCACAATGGAATCATCCGTCTCTTCAGGCGATGCCTCGAGCTCGCGATCGAGAGCTGTCAACGACCCTGTTCTTCGAAACACATTGCGCTACACCATCTCAGCTCACGAATATGCGAGCCTGCATAAGTACATTCTCTCTCGATCCCGCGTGCTGCGTCGCGCAACACCAACGCCAACCCGTGTTGAAAAGGCGCTGCAGCCACCAAAAGGTGGTGATGATTACAACGCTAGGACAGTACGACATGCGCTCAGGGTGTTTGTGATGACTTTTCTCGGAATGAAGGGATGGGATATTGTCGCGAAGAGGATGGGTAAAGAAGAGTGAGTAGCTCACTGATGAAATAAGTGCGCAAATGGCTAATGATTCTCAACAGACCCAGTACTGGCGGCAAAAAGAAGCCGTTTTACAAATCTCCTGCTCTGAGGCTGTCCATTTCGCTTTCTACCATTCTTCTCCTTTACAGAATCCTCTTCCGTTTCTTCACTCGACTGCGTGTGCATCTTCTAGACCCTCAAGTCGAGCCTTTCCGTGCCCGCAATCCCCGAACCGCAGCGATGCTGACATCTCCCTCTGCACCCGCCATCGGTGCCTCATTCGCTGGCCTGGCTCTTGGCATTTACCCAGCACAAAAGATGCGTGTCACTATCGCCATTTACACGATCTTCCGTGCTCTGGAGTTTGCCTACAACTTCTGTGAGGCTGATGGCCTCATCTGGGGCCGAAAGAACGGCGTCAAGAGGGAGAGGCCTTGGTGGTTCGGAAGCTGGATGTTGCAGCCATTTGCTTTTGGACAGCTTCTTCACGCTGCTGTTTTCGATCGTGATTGCTTCCCCAAACCTTTTGGAGATTTGATCTTCAAGAGTTCATCGGCTTACTTGCATCCGCGCCCGCAAGACTGGCCGTCGAGCGTTAAGTGGCCTCAGACTTCTGAGATCGTCGACAGCTTGGCTCAAATGGCGCGCCTGAGCTGGCCGTAAGTTAATAAGCCCCGAGAAAAAAGACTTTATACTGACCGTCATAGGGCGTATGTTTCTCCCACTCTCTTCCCTGGCAAGGAGGTTCTTCCTCCCAGTCTCAGTGCAATTGCGCCACTGACATCTCGAGCTCATCCTCTTATCACATCTCTCTCATGCGCCACATTGCACCCGGGAGACCCATCTTGTGCCCGAACTTATCTCACTTTCTGGCTTCAGACTTTCCCACCATTTGCTCGCTTCTTCGTCGCAGTCTTTTCTGCGCTCACCGTCATTCCCCGATTCTCCAGCCTTTACCACAACCCTCTGGCTACCCTCCAGCGCATCATCACCAAAGCCCTCCGCATGTCTACCTTTGCGACAGGTGCGCTCTCTACAGCCTGGGCTTCGATCTGCTTCTTCCAGCAATGGCTTCCACGCCACGTCCTCGCGACTCAGCGTGTCTTCCTCGGTGGTTTCTTCGCTGGTCTTTGGGCTTTCGTTGAGCGACGAAACGGCCGTGGGCTGTTCCTGTATAGCGCACGCGCCAGTGTCGACAGCCTCTGGAAGGTAGGCGTGAAGCGTCGCTGGTGGAAGAGCATGAAGGGTGGCGATATTTGGGTCTTCATGCTGGCACTCATGGTCACTGGTGTTGTTTACGAGAAGGATGCCCAAGCAATCCGCGAGACCAACTGGCGAAAGGGAGTCAGTTGGCTTCAGGGCCAGGGATGGAGAGATTGGGGAGCTGAGGATGATGAGGATGAGGAGAACAAGGACAAGGAGGAGTGATGTTTCATGGATGATGAAAGCACAGTATGGTGTTGGGCGCAATTGCGGTTGTTTATTGGCATAGGATGGAGGCTTATTTATGTTTGCATTGGTTAATAGTCTGATATCCCACATAATGGTAGTATTTATCGCATAATAATTTCATTTAAAACCTTTGTACCTAAGCCAGCAGATGTTCTAGACACTTGAAATGTGAGATAACCATGAAAGAGGAAGTATTCGCTGAGAGACCCTTTTCTGTGTAGGCTCTCGCGGATCTGCAAGGGGCCTCTACACCTCACTGCCCCGTACATGACGGGCTCAAATGAATGTTGTATAGCCTTTGCAATAAAGTAGAGAATTGTAGTAACTCTAGAGTAAGTATCGGATTGTTTGGAACAAGTGTCGCTTTCATGGGCAGTCCTCAGGAATGAACATGATATGATCCGAGATAGTGGACTAGTTACCGAGGTATACTGCAGCTTATCAGTAATCATTGCCTTCTGGACAGCAAATGCTTGAAATGATGACATATTCAGTCTCATGTAAGAGCAATTCAGTCATTTCTTATAAAAGATAAGCCGAGTGACTTTAATGTACAGGGCCAACACTACAGAAGGGCGTTCACAGCTGCAGGCTGTAGGGCAGACTCACAACTTCAAAACCCACCGGGATGATAAATGCGTAAGTAGTATCCGTCACAGTCGATGGGGCATTTTACTAAAGAACCAGAACCAGAAACTACTAAACATAAATATCTCTCAATTTCCACTTCCTCATCCTCTCTCATCAATTCCTGTATCATCATCTCATTATCATTCTTACTAGAATCTCTCCGTCTCACTACCTTAGTCTCCGGATCCGGATCCGGGTGTCAAAGACCAAACCCCGCCGCCGCCGCCCGCCCGGACCTCCGCATCTCCGCCCCGGAGCTTGTTCAATCATTCACCGTGGCCAAATCATTGGTCACACACAGCCTGAATTGCGTTCACTTCAGAAACACTAAACAAAATGGCTACACCTGCCAACACCGCTGCTGAGGCCCTTGCTTCCGAGCAGACATACTTTGCTCAGAACCCTCCTCCGCGCAATTTATCAGCCCACACAGCTCTCGCCGCTGGCTTCATCTCCTCTCACGCCGCCGCGGGCCGTCGTGTTGTCCTCGTCACATCGGGCGGCACTACCGTCCCTCTTGAGAAGCAGACTGTTCGGTACATCGACAACTTCAGTGCTGGAACTCGTGGTGCTACGAGCGCCGAGTACTTTCTCGAAGCTGGATATGCCGTCATCTTCCTCCATCGTCAGTTCAGTCTGCTGCCGTACTCGCGACATTATTCGCATGCTACCGATTGCTTCCTAGACTTTTTGACTGAGGATGGAAGTGGAAGAATTGGTGTGAGGAGTGAGGTGCAGGATAAGATGCAGGAGGTGTTGAGAAAGTATCGCAAGGCGAGGGATGACAATATGCTTCTCACACTGCCCTTTGTCACTATTGTCGACTATCTCCATGAGCTGCGAGAAATTGCCCGACTCATGCGCCCTCTTGGTCCGTCAGGTCTTCTCTACCTCGCCGCAGCCGTGTCGGACTTCTTCGTTCCTCCTGATCGTATGGCCGAGCACAAGATCCAGTCAACCAACGCCGTTGAGCAGAAGCGACCAGACGATGAAGAGACTTTTGATAACTTTGACTCCTCGCCTTCTGTCCCACGCTCAAAGCGCCTCGTCATCGATCTCGACCCTGTCCCCAAGTTTCTCAAGAATCTCGTGGATGGATGGGCGCCAGAGGGCATGATTGTGTCTTTCAAGCTTGAGACGGACCCAGCGCTTCTTGTTCGCAAGGCTCGCTACAGTCTTGATCGATATCAGCACCATCTCGTCATTGGAAATCTTCTATCCACGCGCAAGTGGGAAGTCGTGTTTGTGAGTCCTAAGAGGGACGATAACTGGGTGCGTGTGCCGAGAGAGGGCGGTTGGGGAGAAGCTGAGGGCAGGCCGCTTGTGGCAGAGGAGCTGCCAAGTCAAGAGCCAGATGTTGAGATTGAATCGCTCATTATTCCCGCGGTACAAGAGCTTCATGGTGAGCATATCAAGGCACAGAAACAGAAGTAGGCTGTGCCCTCGGGTTCAAGATAAATGTGGAATACCCAGATAGAAGGCTCATTCATAACAACGAGGTGAGCGCAAGCATACAAAACAATAACTATTATATTTTCCTACGAACTATGGTATCTATGTACAAAAACTCGCAGCAATGATATTGGCATTCTCAACTCTTTTTTGTATCCAAAACTCCTTTCCCAAGATAATAGCAATACTTTTCATGGTGTCATAAATTTGTGTTCAGTCTTCAATAAAAGACGACAGCCGTTCAGTCTCGAGGTTTGATTCCGTTAGACGCTGATGTGCTCGATGAATGCTCAAAGGGCAGCCTTCCAGTTGTGCCAGCCCAAGAGAGTGACCTTGGCCAGGAACAACGAGATCATGGATGCCACGTAAACGGCACCAGTCAAGATGATAAGACCCCAGTATTCACCACCATTGGCCTGGACGATGCTACCACCAATGGGAATACCGATGAGACAAGCAAAAGACACGATTGTATAGGCCGTAGCATAATAACGTCCATACTCTTGCGTTTTGCACAGTCGACCGATACAGACAGGCGCAATGGCGATGGATGTTCCAGAAGAGAAACCGAACAGGACGGTGAAGATAATGACACCAGCTGTGGTTCCACCAAGAGGTAGCCATACGCAGAAGCAGGCCACAATGGCAAGGATCACAGCCAGGATGCTGACGTTAAAAGGACCGATCACATCGGCATAGTAGCCGGGCAGAAGTCGACCGATGACCGAACCAGCGTTGAGGATAGGAATGAGGTTGTAGGAGAAATCCTTTCCGAAGCCCTTGTGCAGCGCATATGTCGAGATGTAGCCGAGAGGAATGAAGAGGGAGAACTCCAACATGAAGACACCAATCGTGGTGAAGAGGAAAGGCAGACTCTTGAAGATGAGAAAGTTGGGGTGCGCAGTAGCGTCCTTGGCGGGTGGAAGCCGAGATTTGAGAAGACAGATACCGATCAAACTGCAGCAAAGGCAGATGAGAGCAATGACTCGAGTGGCCCATCCGTAACCAATCTTTTCGATTAGCCTCGTCAGCATGAAGGGGTAGATGATACCGCCGATTCCACCAGCAGTAGATGCAACGCCAGTCGCTAGTCCACGTCTAGCCTTGAAGAAGTGGCCTACAGCAGCGATCGATGGTGTGAAGAGAAGTGATGATCCAAAACCACAGAGGAGGCCAAAGGCGACGACAAAGTGCCAGAGTTCTATAACAGTCAGCACATCAAAACCACAATCTCAAAGAGAAACTTACCAGTTGCAAAACTCATAAAGATCATACCGCCAACGGTGAACACAGCGCCGGCAATGACAAGCCATCTCGGACCATACTTGTCAAAGACTGGACCAATGTACACACCGCAAAAGAAGGCGAGAAAGGTGTAGATGGAAAAGATCCAACCGACAGTACCCTCGCTATACTCTGTGAGTTGGTTGTCGAGAACATAGGCCTGAAACGTGCCGAGAGTGTTCATTAGTCCAAGCGAAGCGAATAGAGAGAACCACGAACCAGCGACCACGGACCACGCCTGCAAGCCGCCCTCGGGATAGGTTTCCTGGAACGACGCTGTCGATGCTGCAGTCGGTTGCTTCTCTAGATCGGCTCCTGATTTTGCGTTGGTTTCGTTTCCTTGGTCGAGCTGGTTGACATGGTCGTTGATCTCGTCATCCTCGTAGAGGGCACGAGATGTGACTTGGTGACAATCCATTATTTGAGCAATCGTAATGTTTCCTTTTCCGTCCCCAAATACCTAGCACGCTTTTCTTTCTTCCTTTCTTTTACAACTGTCGCAGCATATCAGACATGGAGTTGAAGACTACACTCGGAGGCGAAAACAAAAAGATTAGACATGCTTAAATATAAGAATGATCGGATTTCGGCGTGGCCCCGGGTCGAAAAAGCCAGGCCCGCTTTCGGAGTGCGGCCTGAATTGCCGTAGTGGTCGAGTTCCTCGTTGACATGAGAGTAATGAAAACTCATCATTTGTTCGTCAAGGTCCTTGAGCTCCACCCTCTACACGGATATATACGGTCGTAAATCCCAACTCAACTGAGAGAGACCTGACCTGTTGGGTCTAAGCCCAAAGCATGGTAGACGCCTTCTCAAGACAAGTCCCGTTGTTAATGCAGCCCAATTCGCCATCTTTCCTCATCGGAAACGAGCAACATACATTGTCGGTCAAGATAGTCAACGCACTTGGTCCTCCGTCATTGAACTGTGGGTGGTCAGATGGGTCCTCTCTACCCCAGCTTTATTCCTATGCCGCTATCTTAACCGGCCTCAACCCTCGAGCTCGCTGTTGGTCTGAGTCACATCGGTCTTCTGATAGGCTTGAAAAGTCGTGATTGAATGGGTTCGCCCAATTATATCCTTTTGGGATGCTTTTGGTCGGGGAATTATGCATTACTATCTGTCAATTGCATCAATGGCACCATAGCTGGCTGAACTAACCTCCTCTGCAGAATCAAGCCTCCTCGTCTTCCACATCCTCCATGGTCACATGCCGTGATGATTGGCCTTGATCGGGTCGTGCTTCCGCGTTGCGATCCGCCGTCTTGAGATAGCCCTCTTGTTCTAGCCGATCTGCTTCCTCCGGCTCTATTAACCCTCCTTGACCTTGACCCTTGTTCATCTTCATCTTGACTGCCGTAGGCACAAATGCCGAAACAGCCTCTTTTCTGAGATCGCGCACCACAGGCTTGGCTTCGTACACGGTTTTCGCTTCGACGACTGGCACTTCCTTCTTTTGGTGTTTGTCCTCGCCGTCCGGCCTTGTAGGGTTCTCTGCCTCCCTCCTTGCTCGTCGTTCGGCATACCATTTGTCCATGACTTCTTTGGGAATCGGCGGGGGTGTATCTCGAGGCATAGGAATACTCTTGACGTCGTCGGGAACCTCATCGTCGCTTGTCGTAGCATCATTAGAACCTCTGCGCCTCTTCCCTAATACCCTAGATCCTGAGTCGTGATCTCTGTTCCATCCTCGACTGAATGTTGGTGCTTTGTCGCCAAGTGCTTCTCTGGCCTTCTTCACTGCTTTGAGTTCCTTTTCGAGCCCTTCTAATGTCTGTTCCTCATGACGAGTAAGCTTGCCGCCGCTTGATGTGATTTTCTTGAGGTCGTCGATCTGTTTTTGAATGCGCTCGGGGTTCTTTCGCGATAGCTTCTCGTTTAGGCGTTCTTGCCGTTCATGCTTGCCTATGTTTCCAGTTAGAAGGTCCAATGCGATCATCAGGATTCGTCTCACCTTTCTTGAGAGCTTTCGCCTTGTCAGCTTTGCGCTGGGCCTGGACGGGGTTGTAATTCTTCTCTTTTGGCATTGTGAAGGATCGGAGATCGCTATTTGTGCAAGGCTGGAATCGAGACTGTCAATGTATTTTCCAGGAATCTCTGCTGAAGGCCAAAAAATAAATAAACAATCGCTACTGGGCATGCGAGAGTTGGTTTTAAGCTGAGTACGGCTTGTTCAAGATGATTTGGTCTGGCTAAAGCTTCCTTGTCGCGATCACCTGGCTCCACTTGATGACTAAGATTAGATGTCATGATAAAAATCACAACAGCTTTCAGTCAACGATGGCCTCAAAAATGATGTCACGGCGATCTTCTACTTGCAATTCAAACTTCTTAGATCTCAATTTAATGGCGCATGCAGCGTCTGGATGTTACAGACTGACTCAAAATAGCCGTTGCAGGGTACAATTTATATCCTTTTGAATACTAATAATCATATCACAAAAGCGCCTCCAACACATTGATCTCTTCACGTAGTATAATGAAAGTTGAATGGTCCCTTTGATGTACATCTTTGATCAGCATGTGCGTTGCCAAGTCACAGTGATCATCAAATATCCCCTGTTAAGCCCCTGACAGTTGAAACCAGAAATAAGTCATAATTATTCATAGCAGCAAAAAAATGTCCATCCAAAAACAAAGCATAAGTAAATCCCACAAGAAATTTCAAGCTGAGTTAACAGGTCGAAGATTTCATGGCATGCTATAGAACCATACCATAGATCATCCTTTCTCCTTTCCATGCATCCAATTCCGTTGACGGAGGTAAATCAAGCGCCGGAATCCCTTGGTTTTCCGATCCCATCCTGTCTGTTGTAAACGCCTTAATCATTGTGTAGCTGTGTGCTGGGTATGCCGCCGAAGTTTGTAGTGTACAGCCGAATCTTTGTTCATAATAAGCCTGGCCTCAAATTGGCAGGCCAATATGCTTATCTTGGTTTGGGTCACTCGACTTTATTTCCACACCCAACTGTTGGGCGACACAACTACTGGAGACGTCTTTGCCCATATACTTTTGCAGAATGGTGTCAAAGTCGGTCTCAGCAACCACAGGACCAGTGCCAGAGCATTTGGCCTTCTTGGTAAGTTCGGAGCAGAGGCCGTCGAGGTCGAATTCACCATTCTGTGCCTTGGGGCAAGCTTGAAGTTTCTCCCTGTGGAAACGTGTTAGAGACAGACATTTTCTGATTCTATGAGTTGATACATACCACAGTTGATTGCAGTTCATGTTCTGCTTCTTAAGTGGTTCGTCATCGGACTCCTTTTGAGCATCAATCTGATCAATGAGGTTCGATGACTTCTTGGCCTGCCCATTGAGATGCGCGCTGGGGCTGTTAGGAGCCATGTTGTAAGGAGTGAAGAAATCGCTGTCAAGAGCATCGTTGAAGAAGTCGTCGAAAGATGGGTTTGCCAAGACGTTTTCTTGAGGCTCGCGATAATCACCAAAGAGCTGTGGGTCAAACTGTCCACCGTTCTGTTGTGACAGCCAGTCAAAGTTGGTGCTGTTGAGATCAATGTTGCCGAACTGACTGGGGTTGTTATTGCTGTTCTGGTGTGTCTGCTCCTCGCCAATGGTAGCCATCGTATCAACAGGCTTGAAGCCCATGGGAGACTGGTTGAAAGGCTCGGGTGATGTTCCGCAAGAAGAGCTGGGGCCAGTGTTGGAATGAGATGAAGCAGATGGGGAGCTGGAAGCGCCATTGACGCTGTAGCTTGCAGAGTCAACACTCGCGCGAGAGGGATTGGTGGCAGAGCTTGCCATGGAAGGGCTGAAGACACCCGAGAACTTGGCCAAGTCGTCCTTGAATTGTTGTGCGGATTGCACGTTGTTGTTGAGACTGTTGGTAGGGCTTGGGTATGTGATCTTTTGCTGATCCGGGCTTGTGGGTGATGAGCCAGTCTTGCTAACAGGTGGTCCTGGAAGCATGCCGAATTTGGGAAACTCGAACTGGAAGTTGACATCGCTGAGGTTGCTGACGGCAGCGCTGCCGAAAGGAACCTTTTCTCTGGGCAGTGACTTGGTAGCTGACATCACTGTGACCTTCTGCTTATACTGATTGAGTTCAGCTGTCATGCGCTCAACCTGAGCTCGAAGCATGCCATTCTCATGGTTGGCAGCCTGCGAAGCCTTCTCTAGCTCTTCGACCTTTGTCTCAAGGTCCTTCAAGTGCTTCTCCTTGCGTTCTCTGAAAGCACGCTGAGCGGCTCGGTTTTGAGCCTTGCGCTTCTATTATATGAATTAGTAAGTAATACACTTTATATGTAATCAGTTGTTAAAACGTACCGAGCTGGGCTCGGATGTAAGAGGCTTACGACCAGGCTTCTTAGGGACCTTGTCGGTACTCTCACGGCGCTTGTGATCCCCACCAGGGCTATCTTCATCATCCTCGTCATCAGGGTAGCTGCGCTTCTCTGGGGTATCGGTCTCTGGGGAGTCGGACAGAGCGACAGAACCAGAGTTGTTGTTGGGCTCCGTGGAAGTAGCGGGAAGATCTCCAATCATGGAAGGCTGGTCCTCGCTGGCGAAGGAGAAGTCGAAACCAGAATCGCCAAAGTCATAGTCGTAGTTATCGAGGAAGGGACTCTCCTGGTAGCCTGTAGCGGTGGCGGGCTTTTGCTGGCCAGCAGAATTGCGGAACGTCGTAGGAGAAACTGTCAGGGAATTGTCCACGGAAGAACCAGAAAGCTGCTGCTTGTTGGAGTTGAGAGCAGCAAAGAGCAGGTTCTGCTGTTGCGGGGTCAAGAGAAAGTTGGGTGGCAAAGTGCCCCCAGTACCGGTAGAAGCCATCGCGAAATATGAAACGGGCGATCGAAAGGAGGCGTAACGTCGAGGAGCGATTTGAAATCGAGGCAGACGAAACTGATGTCGGGCGGCTTGATTATAGATTCAAGCTCTCTGCCAGTCCAGGCTCACGCAGGAGGGGACAAAGAGCCAGACCAGAGGCTGTCTGTGCCTGAAGCCTGTGTAGCGGCGACGTCGGGGACCTAGACGAGCGGGGCGGGCTTCTGCTCGCTGGGTTATGATGCTGGCATATAACTAATTGTCAAACGGCGACGAGAAGAGAGGCAAAGTTGAATAATAAGAAGAACGGAGTTTTCGGATTCAGGCCGCAAAGGACAGGATGGAAACTGAAGCTACTATGGTATGTAAGGTAACAGTATGTAAGATTGATGATGAAATCGGTGGTTTCTGGTGTCAGGCGGAGCCAAGAATGGGCGAGGAAGGGAAATCGAGTGAGATGGATGGCTGCAGTAGTAGGTAGAGCGGGGGCAGCTGAGCGGGCGTTGGAGTTGAATCGCACTGTAGGTACTGTATCTACGCGTACCCAGAGCCTAGCAGGGCAAGCAAAGGCAAGCAGGTAGGCAGAGCAAGGCCAAGCAAGGGTCCAATGCGGAGCGTCCGACTAGAAAATTTGCTGCCTGAGTCACAAAGATTCCTTCTAGTTCATTCTTCCATCAGCTCACTAGACCCTGAACAGGAACCATACTGGGTGGGGGTCAGCGAGTTTCCGAGAGAGGCTGGGTACAGGAACGTGAACTCTCGACAGTGCGAATAGCGTCAAAGTTGCATTTGTCAGCCGGGGCTACCGGTCCTCGGGACCCATGGATATCTTACAATAGAGAGGACGAAACAAAAAGCCCATCTAGGCCATGCCAAAACGAGCCATGAGCATGTTGTTGTCCGTCCGTCTTTTCTCTCTTCTCTATCGTCTGGAGGAGGCTCTGACTCACAATAAAAAGCCGTTTGCCCATGAGCTTTTATCCATTGGCACTTTGCCTGTGACCGACCCAGCGACTTATACCCGAACGTTTTCGGCAGATCTTATTAGTTGACATGCACGCCCTTCGACGTTGTGCACGAGTCTCTCGAGTATTCCCCCCTATCTCGGCCTTGTCTTGTTTGACAGTGGCGATTCCTCCTGAACCGACGGCATTATGCTCCTCCGACTGCAACAGAATGTCGTTTACTTACTGTAATGGCCGGCCTTGGACTCATGTCTCAATCACAATGCAGAATTGACTCAAGACTATGACCTTGGTTATGCTTCGACTGACAAGCCTCATGACCTCATAGTTGACTGTTTCTGACTCCTAACAACGCCCCGTTCAACTCTGCTGCAGCCATTGCCTTATCCCCGAGCCACAACCACGCGGTCCTGTCGAAATTCTCCCCGCCCCCGGATTTAGACCAAGATTCGGAGTTTGCCACACGGCGCATTCACCTCGGTTTCGACCAATCAATGGGAATTATTCGTCCCAATGGGTCAAGTCCAGTTATCAATCGCTAAAATCTCAACCGTAATTTTGCATCTCAACGGCTGCCAGAATCAGCTCTCTGGATGCGAAAGTTCTTCAGAAACAATTGCACTATTGTGGCCAATCATTCTCTTGCTCTTGTGTAGCAACCCAGCTACAAGTTAGCAAGTTCGGAGCTCAGGTCGGACGTAAGCATCTGCGGCGTAGTGTGGTCCCTCGATCTGATATGCATGGATGTTTTGGAATCATCCAGGACCCTTGTTTGCATGAGCTTGCACGTGATTACTGTCTGAATTCTACCTATCTTGAAACATCCCGTAACGTCTTGACTTAACCTGTAGTTCAACATCACGGCATGTTAAACCGTATCTTCGGGCTGTCGGTAGTTGGACCTAAACTTAGGACCTCTATCCTAATTGATGAGAAGACTTAGGTAAGTTTAGTGTATCTTAGTAGATATTTAGACCAGTGAATTCAACACCTGGGTCAACGGCAGAAGTTTTCTTGCTCCCCGGAGTATGTCGCTTACGTGTAAACATATCAGATGCTCAGTAGAGTATGGGAATTTGGATCAATGGCTTATGCCCCTTCACTACTCAGCGTAGTGACAATGCTTCGTAATTTTTAGACATGATTCATCACCCGGTGAGATTGAAGCTTGCCATGGTCGCCAGGATTATTGCGCACCACCCTTCGTCCTCTATCATCTACCTACCAGCATGGATTGTTGATTCCATTATTATTGTTCGCGGTGGTGTTTCCGCAAAGACCAGTGTTGGTATTGTTCATGCCATGTTACTCATGAAGAACATGAACTATACAATGGCAACAGGGGGCATCTTGGTGCTTATAGTATTTCTATGGCCAGCACTTGAGCCGCTCTTGTTTGAGATGTTGAGGTTGCGGCAGGTGGGCGCTGCCCAAGTATTCAAAGGCACTTTGCCTCATGGCCGTTTAAGAAGTCTTGATAAGAAGCGATCTACGATAGGCGTTTCATTTTGATACTAATTGATTCATTTGACGGAATGATATGCGTGTATTGTCTGTAGTTGCTACCACTAGTCCCGATATTGGTCCACCAGAGAATCCATAGCCTTGCCCACGGCCAGTTTAGTCCAGCACTCAGTTGCTATCCTCCCCATCTGCCATCTCCTCATCTTAATTGGAGTCGATCCCATCATGGAACTCATCACGCATGCGCTGACAAGCATGAACCGCCTCAAGAGTGGAAATGGCCCAAGCGATGATATGCTGCTGGGCAGCCCCCATAGTGCGGTTGCCGACCCAAGGGCAGTACTCCGTTTCGCCCTCTTTGTGGGAACTCCACATCAGGTTCATTCGGTGTTTGCAGAGACGTCGGTAATCGGTGACCTTGAGTGAAAGGGGCTTCTCAAGGATGCACTGATATGAGCGGCCAGTGCAATTGAAAATGAAGAAAGGTGTAATGGTAATCACTGTGAATCTCGCGGAAACAAGGGTTGCCTATATCATCTTCTTGAGATGGAAGACTATTGTCGCAGCATATATGCGAGATATCATAAGCAAGAAGCACTTCGCGTCCGTGAATGACCCTGTTCATGAAAGAGATATTGTACTCGGCTGTCAGTTGTTGAGACAGACCCTTCTTGGTGAACTCCAGGTTGCTGGGAACCATCATGGTTTCTAACCATATAACTCAAGGTCCGCATGGCTTTTTCATTATGATCTGAAGTTGCACCGAGTATACGTTATCATTGTTCCTTTACATCGGGGCTGATTCTGGCCGTACCATTGGTCTCATTTGACCTTGTAAAGTACAAGCACAGAGTAATGTTGTAGGTGGGTTGCAGACAATGCAGACAATGCAGACAATGAATTTCTGGCGGTCTTGTTTTAGGAGGCGATGCCAAACCGAGAACGATTCCTTCAATCTGTAAAATAATCCTCCTTATAGAAGTCCCTCGTAATACGTAAAAGATTGTGGTATATGCCCCAGACAACTTCATTGAGCTCTTGTTGTCCGTAAACCCGGTAATATGAAGATGTCCCTGTATGGTTCCCCTATCTTTCTACATTACAGGGAATCAATATAGACATTATGAAAGAGTCTCCTCATTAATATTGTTTCAGAATCTCGCTTCCAGAACGAGATGGCAATTAGGGTATCTATATATGAGCATCTGTGTCTAGGCGCTGGTTTGTATACCATTATTCAGTCTCTTCTATGGGACAGACTGGGATAATTGTCTGTACCCAAACATGTTCAATAAATTGCCCAGCCAATGCACTTGCGACCTCATACAACTAATACCGAGCAAGTAGACGATATCATCACTCCTCTTTTACTATCCTGAATATTATATCAGGAAGCTCACTGTGAAAAGTAGGGGGGGTATCTATTAGTCCATGAGATTAGAGAAGACAAAAGGCAGCCCTCGGCGCTGTTTTGGATTTGAAAGCCCCTGAAATCTCGAAGGCAATGGTATTCTTGGTTGAAGCATGACTCTAAAAGGTATATTGAGAGTACAGTACATCCAGCCTTTGTCTCCGAGTGTGGTCGTCAAAGTCTCAAGGTAGAAGAACAATGAAGGCCGCTAGATCCATAGCTTAAAGATGCGAAAAGAGAAAAGGAAGCATATCAGTCAGCCTGGGTCACTTCAATCGACGTGTTATGAATGGCCATTTAATCAACAGTGACTCACGGATCAAAAGTGTCTGGCCCATCACTGAATTCCTGAACCGCAGTACCCTAAGGATCCTAAGGATCCTAAAGACTGAAGACTCAAGACACGGACAATTCAGTCATCCCGCCTATAAATTCCCCACGAGATCGCTTCTTCCAACCTTTCTTCCTTCGACCAGCTTCATCATCAACCAACCAACCAACTTTCATCTGAGCAAGCATCGCCTCACAGATCTTCCTTTCATCCATCTCATCCTTTGCTTTCCTTCATCTGGATCAGATTGCCTGATCATACGAAAACGCTTTGCTCTCACTTTATCTGTGGCTACAGTCTTTCGTCTCACATAGCGACAATTCAACAGTCTTGTAACGCCAGGATATCACGATGGGTTTCAAAGACGACCAAGGCTACCAGCTGTACACCTTATTGACTGGTGGTCGCCCTGATGAAAAGCTACCACCGCTTGACTTCAAGGTTCGTGATCACTTCCTCTGACCTATACCCAAAACGAAACTAATCAATACAGGATGGATCTCTCCACCTTGTCCCTGGCGAGGTCTGGTGTCGATGGCGCGAGGATATCAGCGGAATCATTTGCAACTCTGTAGGTCTTACTCTAAGAACATCGTACTTACTCCGAAGGCTAATAAGAGTAGAGCGAATACCATGACGAAGAATCCCTGCGCCGACACTATGAAAGAGTCCATGGTGCAACCCTCACCGCGAAGCATCCGACTCACGGGAAAAGGAACGAAGCCATGATCTCGAGTAAGAACCCCTCGCTTGTCTTTTTGAGACGATCCATTTATCTGACACCTGGTTAAATAGGATGGTACGCAGACGTTGTCAACGGACTTCAGCCCTCCTGGCCCCGTTCTGTTCAGACTGCTCGACTGGCTGTCCAGGACCTACCCAGGGGTTCCTATTCAAACCAACTGGACTACCAGAGTGCCGTCAGACTCACTCGTCTGTTCAACAAGCATAGTCCAGACATGCCGCCAAAAGTCGGCGAAGGTCTACGTGGCTTGCTTGTCAGCGGTGCTTTCCAGCACACGGGCAGATCTGATGAAAAGCCTATCAAGCATCAGCTCAGCAAGGAGATGTTTGATGCCATCAACAACGAGCCCAAATGGATGAACATCACCTACGAACGGTGGTTCATCTTGGTCGGCGTGTATGGTGTGAAGACACTGCGACAGGAGTGTCAAGGCATTGTCGACGCCGTTCTCACTCGTTGCGGAGAAGAGCTCGATAGGAGCTTGGCCTACCAGCACGGCCCAGACGACAGCAAACCACACTTCAGTGTTTTGATCACCCAAATGTCTGACACGATCGCGAAGCAACAGAAGGAAATCGACCACCTCAAATTGGCCGTGGGAGTGGAACCTGATGACGATTGAACTGTACGGCAGCCAAGAGAATCGAGAGCTATGCGGGTATGAAGATGGTAGACTCTATTAAGAAGGTATGTACTGCATACTGGCGTGTTCAAGAGCACAGAGACAAGTGGTATAATGGCCGACAATCACCACTTTCGACGCGTTAGCCATTCGGTACAGGAAAAAGGGGACGGAAAATTTGTTATCAGAGACGAGCCTGCTCTCTTGCAGCTAGTAAAAGTCAATAGGCTCACAGAATTAAGAAGGTCAACCCCCATTATACTACGTCAATTCGAATTTTCCATACTATTCTTTGCAAGATCCGTCCGTACCGTTGTCCGTAGTATGGCCTGTAGCATTGTCCACACCGTGAACGTCCAAAAGCACATATCGAGATCACTCATGCAATGGAAATATTCACGATTTGAGATTAAAATGGTCTCTGACCGTTTCGTTTCCATTCATTACGGCCAGAGAGAAGTACAGACAGTCTAATTCCGACCTTTCCATCTGTAGCTTCCTTAACGCTTCCAGGGTGAAGTGTTTGTCACAGGCCTCTTGACAATTTTCGAATTATCTGCAACCTTTTAATCAGGAAGCGATGAGAGAGAAGTGTCTGTAAGCACTTCAAATTCACCAAAGACCGTGTTAACAAATTTATCTTCCATCTTGTGGATGAGGCTGGCTTGTATCGTCGTGTAAATTGATGTCGTGCATCATACTCTCACCAAATGCGGACAACATTCTCACCATTCGTCACAAGACCAAAATGAGGATAGCATAGAATATGTAGAGTATGGGTTTATTGTTTGGGCCGATAATCTGTGTTCCAATTTCTATTATGCAAAACCCCCTTTGTCCCAGGTCACCAGTGTCTTTAATCCTCAAGCACCAAAGCACAAGACCGATATACCCTGGTTAGTAATTGTCCAATAATTAGTACATAAAGTCTCATGGAAAAGTTCAGGCCGTAAAACTGACACATGTTAGCGAGGAAAAGAAGATTGATTAAGCTTTGGAGATACTTAGTGTGCTCGAGGAGTTCATCTTAGTTGTATCCCATCGCCTCATCCTTATCTGACTCGATATCGGCCACTGGAGTTGTCCAAGACATTATTGTCTGTAGTGGAAGAGATGTCGTTGTCTGGATCGATGTCCTGCTCTTCTTCCTCTTCATTGCTCGAGAGATCCATCAAGTCATAATCCGTGCCGGAAGAGTTAGAACTTGTAGAGATATTATCGTCATCGATGACCCTTTGAAAAATGGCTATTTGAGCCTCCAAGTCTTCGATCTCTCTGCCCTGATCCTGGAGCTCCCTTTCCTGTTTCGAGACCTGGGCTTTCAACTCACCAATCTCATGCGTTTTGTCATCGATGGTGCTGTAGGAGACACTTTGCTCATACATGAGATCTTTGATTTGTTTACCTTGCCGGCCGATCTTAGAATTGAGGTCGCGGATACCAATTGCTTGTTCATGGGTAAAATTCTGTAGTATGGCGGTTTCCTTGTCCCGTTGCATGATTTGAGCTTGAAGGTCTTCCTTGTCTGCATTCAGCTGGGTGATGCGCGCTGTCAACTTGGCAATGATCTCATCTTTGGCCCTCAAAATGTCGTGGGGATCGGAAGGGGCCTGGTAAAGTGTGATCCGCACTCCAGCTTGTGGGTTGGAAGACATGCCGAGAGATTTCCTGCCTTTATTAGCTTCCTCATACGACGGATAATGCAGGCAGAAGCATGGACGAACCGAACACAGGAGTTCTTGTAGATGAACTGATGACCTTGATTTAAGAGTGCAAGTTATCAGTCAAGTTAAGAGACGCTCAAGTGCTGTTTGAATGATGAACTTTAGTAATGGGTAGACGCGGAAAGAGTGCGATGATCAAGGACAAGAGAAAGAAGAGAAGAAAATCTGAATAGTGGCTTCATTTTCATGTATGTGGACGTTTGTAGAGTAGGCTTGGACGCTGCAAACTGGAAATGCAGGAGTATTCATGCTGTGCAGTGACAAGGAGCGTCAATGGTTGTGAATCATGCAGCATGAAGCAGCTGTGACTCAATGTAACGAAGCAGACAATGGTATCTTGGGGTTTCATACAATACAGTTGAACAAAAGCCCATTCTATCAGCACCCTACTTACCACCAACAGACACAATCGAGATCTGACAATATGCTACCAGCGCTATAGCAACATTGTCGCTGTCAGGATACAAATTCATCATTTTCCCGTTTAAATCGCATTGTGGATGGTTGTACTCAAGGAATAAACATTTTACCTTCAATACCATCACCGACAACCTATACATTGCGAGTTTCCTCGCGCCGTTTCAGTCAACCGATGCTGCCATTGACCAGGTTGTCACGAAGGTGGCTATGGACAACCTCAAAAGTTGCAAACAAATCAACAACGAATGTGAATCACAGAGCTAGAGAAGACTTGGAAGTTCGTTTCTGGGCTTCGGGTAACAGATAAAAGAAGGTAAAAAATAAGAGTCTGCACTGAATCAATACACAGACTTATCAATGATGGATTCAACTTTGGTGCTCTTATAAATTTGACGTGCTATTCTAATGATGCTCTCGTGATCATTTCAAACTCAAAAGTTCCTTGCTTTAACTTTGAGTACTACTTCTTAATGCGCTCGCTCGACTTGTTCTCTACCTCACCCCTGAGGCTACCCATCTTTGCCATGGTATCTTTCATCCTCTTTTGGGTGGCTCTCTCATATCCTCGGCCTCAAACTCTCACTATCTAGATTCATGGCAAACATCCAACCAAGCATAGGATTTGTCCGCAACTATAATTTGGCAACAGGGTCGACCTCCTGAGGGCGCGCCACTGCCTCCAATGCTTCGACGATGTTCTAAATTAGACTTTTTGAAGGCAAACAGAACAGCCCTTGTCGCCATTACATTGGAAGGAAAAATTCTGTTGGCTAGGCTATTAGAAGAATGTCAACCGGGGGTTTCCCTCAGCTGACGGACAGCTCGGCGTTTGTTAGCAGACAACTTTGATCTGTCTTCTATGGTGTTGCCAGAGCCTCTCGATCCTTGCTTCTGACAAGAGAAAACACTCTAGACCTTGAACTGGGTAACGTGATCATAAGGCTCCCCTAAATCTATCCTAAATTTACTAAACCTGCCCTAAGTTTGCTGAAGCTATCCTAAATTTACCTAAGTTATCCTTAACCTACCTCATTCTTCTAATCACTATCGATAACTTGGCATGAATACCTTCAGTTTGACGACCATCACTGGATTTTCTCTATGCCTCAGACCTTATGCAGCATCCCAGGAAAGGCTCAAGAACTCTTCTTATGTATACTATGAGGTCCCTACAGGTCTGTGTTAAACATACATATCAAGCACATCGAATCATTTCAGTTGGACTACTTATCGTAGCTTCTCTTGAATCCCTCAGCGTGTCTCTGCTTTTCTTTGTAACATCAAGTAATGGCTTATTCCTCCTCAGGGGTGTCTCTATTATCTTTGATCAGCCATGTAGGAATCCTCGGAATGCGACTGTCTTCCCCGTAAGTTGGGGGTTACCACTTGGCTTAGGGTTTGCCGGAATATCGACCCGGTTCCTTGTCGCCAGGCGGTGAATGCGGCTCATGGCTTCGTTGCTAATAGTGAGGCACCATCAACTGTGCTTATAACTGGTGGTTATATCTACCCTCGAGGATTTCCAGTAATATCCCTGCAAGGGATCGCTGGAATTTCATTAAACTATTTCCTGTGGTCTCTCCTATCCCTATACACTCTTCCCTTTTCATCACTTTATTTGACATATTTGAGATTACAGCACGACTTAGAACAGTCCAATGTCAAATAAAAGCGTCAAACCGAGTGGTATTGCGACTGTCAACATGTAACACCAAAGTCTGAAAGAGGTTACGATATGGCGGAGAGCAATATCTAGTCTATACACAACACCATCGATACCATCCTTGGTCAAGTATCATCCAAGAGATTCAGTAATATTGCCCTGAGATTGGGCAACTTCACGCTTCTCATTCTATTTCCATGGCATCACGCCAGCCTGTCCCAGTTAAGGACAAATACACGGATGCAACTGGGGGTATGTACTTTTGTGCTGGACACTCATGTTCACAGTGTTCATGTGTTATTTTATGTTTCATCATGTAGTGATATGTCTCTTGTCTCAATCATTCAAATAAATACAGTCCTGAAGGCCATGGCAAATTATGGGCGACATCATTGTCCCTTACCCTAGGTACCTGATTACCACAAGGCATTTCCTGGAGGAACCAGCGAGAGAGACTCGCGAAGGCATTCCAACTAACTTATAAAATAGCCCCTCAACTTTGAACGTCAAGTACTAGTATGTTTTAGCTCGAAAAAGGAATACCTCTCAAGGACGCCTTTTTACTCCAGTTCGGGGATTTGCTGTAAGATGTGATACCATTTTGCCTTATTATCCATATCCGATACCACTATTCTATTACTCAATAACGCAAGTATCTTCTTATCCAAGGACTATAATTCATTCCATCCACCAGAATCGCTGATACGTTTACCTGACCGCGCTCAGCGGACTCACTCTTCATGTCTCAGTGGTATACAGGCACGACATCGCAGCATAATTCGATAAAAACAGGAAAAAGTCAAGTGCCGAATATTAGTCTAAAGGTTCATCAAATCTACACTAAATCATACTGAATTTACCTAAGTCATTCTGCCATTTAGGATAAATACCCCAAGCTTTCTAGCCTCTCTAGCCTTCATTAGTTAATCGTCAGAATGCGACAATACGTAACATAGTCCAGAGCGTATAACACTAACTAACGAAACGAACAAATAGGTCCGGCGGGGGATGCTTAGCCTGTGGTTTCCCTCACGAATGCTGTCATTGGATTTTCGATTTGATGCCCGACTGGAGGACTTGCATTACTCCGGCGGGGAAGCGATTGGCTTACACGACATGAAGATCATCAACTGAGATACTTATTACACGACAGCAGAATAAGAACTAGAAACTCATAGATTTTGTGAAACATAGAATTGGTCTATTTCTTTTCCCTCTCACTCTCATCCTAAGGCAGTATCATTCATTGCCCTGCCATCTGAAGGCTGGGAATCATCATGTTCTTCAACGACAAGACTCGCCTCCGCTACAAATACGATGCTGAGGAACTCTGGATTGAGCCATGGGGTCCGAATGCATTCCGTGTGAGAGCGACCAAAGCCGCCGCGATGCCATCGCAGGATTGGGCCCTTCAGAAACTTACAGAAGTGACGCCAGAAATCTCTATTTCTGACGAGTCTGCATCCATCAAGAATGGCAACATCAAAGCCCGCATCTCCCGCCAAGGCAAATTAATCATTGAGAAAGCGGACGGGAAGCTGATTCTGGAAGAGTACTCTCGTCATAGACGGGATCTTCTCGATCCAAAATGCAGTGCTCTGGAAGTGGAGGCTCGCGAGTTCAAGGGTATCCTGGGAACAGACAACTATCATCTGACAATGCGTCTTGAGAGTGTCAGTCCAGAGGAGAAGATCTTTGGAATGGGCCAGTATCAACAGCCTTGGCTTGATCTGAAAGGACTTGATCTTGAGCTTGCACACCGCAACTCTCAAGCAAGCGTTCCCTTTGCTGTGTCCTCACTTGGATATGGACTGTTGTGGAACAACCCCGCGATAGGAAGGGCTGTATTTGGCAAGAACATCATGAGCTTCGAAGCATTCTCAACTCAAATCCTTGACTATTGGATTGTCGCAGGGGATACACCAGCAGAGATTGTTGAAGCATACGCAGATGCTACTGGCAAAGTTCCCATAATGCCTGAGTATGGACTAGGGTTTTGGCAGTGTAAGCTCCGATACCAGACACAAGAGGAGCTTCTCGAGGTAGCCAGGGAATATAAGCGTCGGGAAATCCCAATTGATCTCATAGTTATCGATTTCTTCCATTGGCCCAAGCAAGGAGATTGGAAATTCGATTCAGATTACTGGCCTGATCCCGGTGAGTACCGACGGAAGACACTGAAGAAAAAGCTTGCTAACAACGATCAGATGCCATGGTGAAGGAGCTCACGGATCTCGGGATCGAGCTCATGGTTTCTATCTGGCCAACTGTTGATAAAACAGCTGAAAATTACCAGTACATGCTGGAGCATGGATATTTGATCCGAACTGACAGAGGTGTCCGTATCGGCCTCGACTTCCAGGGCCAAACGGTACATATTGACACCACAAACCCAGACGCAAGGAAATACATATGGGATACAGTAAACAAGAACTACTACTCCAAAGGCATCAAGACGTTCTGGCTCGATGAAGCAGAACCAGAATATGCAGCATACGACTTTGACAACTATCGATACTGGCTAGGCTCCAACGGGACGATTGGAAATATCTATCCCGTCAACTATGCTCAGGCCTTTTATGAAGGCCAGGAAGCAGCGGGCCAGAAGAACATTGTCAATCTCCTTCGCTGTGCTTGGGCTGGCAGCCAAAAGTACGGAGCTCTTGTGTGGAGCGGAGATATTGCTTCTTCATGGTCTAGCTTCCACAATCAGCTATGCGCAGGCCTCAACATGGGTCTGTCAGGCATCCCCTGGTGGACCACAGATATCGGCGGATTTCATGGAGGCGATCCCAATGATGAAGGCTTCAGAGAGCTCTTTGTGCGGTGGTTCCAGTGGGGCGCATTCTGCCCTGTTATGAGACTTCATGGTGATCGTGAACCTCAACAACCACAGCAAGGGACGACTGGCGGTGCGACATGTCGCAGTGGAGCGCCTAACGAGGTCTGGTCTTATGGCCCTCAAGTTTATGATATCTGTGTCAAGTATATCAAGATTAGAGAGGACCTCCGACCGTACACTCGAAAGCTTATGAAGGAAGCACATGAAAAGGGAACACCAGTCATGCGACCTCTGTTCTATGAGTTCCCTGACGATAAGAAGTCCTGGGAAATTTCGACTCAATACCTCTATGGTGACAAGTATCTGGTCTGTCCTGTATTAAAACCGGGTCAAACCAAGACGGAAGTCTACCTACCAAAGCTCTCAAATGGAGAGAAATGGTCTTCTTTCAACGGTAATGAGTCTTACGAATCCGGTGTAACGGTCACTGTTGACTGTCCTTTGGCTCAGATGCCAGTCTTTGTTCGGGGAGCGTGAGACTTTCGGGTCGCTGGGCATGGTACGTAGAGCACTCTGGCACAGTGGGTATCTCAAAATGACAAGAGGAAGTGAGAAGAAGTTATTAGAGTACACACGTTCCGCTTACACGTCCGTTTTCTTGTGCAGTGGTACCATGTAACAGACTTGTCAAACCCTTAACATAGGAAGCTTCGATCCCCCATTCCTTGTTTTTGGCTCTTGCATGTGATAATATCCTTATACCTTCTTTGAGAATCTTCGGTGGAGCATTGGGGCTGCAGATATTGCCAACTCGTTGCATGTGGCCAGCAATCTTATGCCCTCGACTTATGTATACTTGGACCATTTCATCATCACAAGGACGATCAAGATGGATAAACGTCGGATCTGGCTCCTCCTCGCTGTCTACCTCATTAGTTCCAACCGAACCCTGCGATTCACGATCCCCTGAAGCTGGCGCCGACCTTGACACTGCATCACCGTGTTGTTGCTGGGACTCGGTCCTAGGAGTATTGAACACGCTGTAAGCCCATATCGAGAGGGTAGCAAGGTAAATGGCATGGGGCTCTATGAAGTCGTTGCTACTATATCGACGGACATGCCACAGCAAAGCGCCAGCATGGATGATGGACAGCCTTGCCTTATACTGGTCGATGTTGGCCCAACGTTGAATGTGATTACATGCTTCCGAGTATTCCATATTGTTTTGAAGCTCGTTGACATTTTGTCGTAGGACTGCAGACGCAGCGACCTTCTGAAAATGTTTCGTAGGTGTCAAGATGTACAACCGGGAAAGGTGGAGGTGAAGAATCGTCGGGTGCTCTGTCCCACCAGCATTAGCTGCTTTGCCGTTCGCTTTCCAATGCAAGATATCAAAGGCGTCACAGGCACTATTTCTCCATCTTGTGACCATTTCAAGAGTTGGTGGCCATGTTTCAGTCACGGAAACTGATTCCCTTCGTGGCTCAACATGAGCAACTGGAGTCCATCGTGACAAGGCCGTTCCATACTGGTAGGCTGCTTCCTTGGTCCTCGCACAAACTGCGTATATCAGAACAATGTTTCCAAACTCCGTTAAGTTGGATGGCTGCCGCTTTTCCATGTAAAGAAGATGAAGTGCCTCGAGTACCGTGACTATCCGAATGTTCTAAAGTCAGTATAAGCCAGATGTCGTTCGCTTGGATTACAAAATACAAACCCTGATGCGCGTCTCTACTATGTATTTGTTCCATGGTTGGCTGGTTCCATATCGACTCTCGGCACGGAAGTCTTGTTTTAAGCTCGTGTACTTTCAATACTTGAGGACAGTTAAATTCGTGGGAAACGATCGTGTCAAGAACCTAAATAATATGAGAGAGTGTGTCTCTGAAGATAAGGCTAAACTTACCCAAATCATCAAGCCAGTGCGCAACTTTGACTGAGTTTGCATCCATGCCGTGACAGCTACATCGCCATCTTGAACTGGTGTGTCAGTAGTTTGTGGTGGGGTCTGTGAAAGTAGGTCCATTGTCCTGCATTCCTCTACGAGAGCGAGCCTTTGATACAGAGCCCAGTCCATCATGACTTCTTGGCCGCTATGAATTCGAGAGATTATGTTCAGAATAGATGCTTGAAGTGTTTGGAGGTCCATCCGGCCATATGATTGAAAGTTGCCAGGCACCCAAATACCGTTTGCACTACCGGTGTTTTCTTTGATTATGGAGTCAACCCTGTGCTTCAAGCCCTTGTCTAGAAGTTCTGACATAACCGATGACCACCTACTCCCAGCATACCGAGCGCCAGTGGTTGCTACAGCTAGTAACAGGATCCAGTTGTCTGAAATTTGCCAGATGGAGGAGTTTTTCTGTAGAAACGGATACGTCGGGTGAAAGCATTGGTAATACAACAGCACAAAGGCCCTAATATTTTCCAGAGGGGGGATCTGAACGTCTAAATCAAGTGACGGATCGATCCCAATCTCATTCTGAACCACGGACGATAGTTTGGAGTAGAGAGCCTCTGGCACAAACGTATTATCAGAGGATTCTCGCATACTCGCCACTAAGGATTTTAGATAACTGTAGTCTGACCCATCTGCTTCGGGCAGGCGAGGGTCCTGTTCAGGACGATTGGTCTGTAAGCTGGCTTGCTGGGGGAGTAGTTGACCACGAAATGGGGCTCTAGCTGCTGTTCCATCCACGTAGAGGGCCCCATTGCTTGAGGATGATGCATTAGAACCGTTGATACTACTCGCGTGCCCGTCGTAAGGGCTTTCCACAACTGTTGGGTAGCGTGTCTGATCCAGTTCGATGGCTGGCGTTTCCATTGGGCCATTGATGCTCATGTTGACGTCCAAGGGCTGTTCTGGGACCCAAGAAGAGACAGGATTAGGTCCGATTGGTTCAGAAGGAAATGTGTATGCCATTGACCCAAGGCCTTCGGGGATGATAGGTAATTGATTCTCCCATAATGAAGTAAACTGACTGTCGGAGAGCCAATTGATATTGGGGATAGCCATGGTGAGATCCGATACTTCTTGAAGACTTCCTATGTCATCGATTTGGAGCATTGGGTTCATTGGTTGTTGTTGTGCAACAGCAATCGACTCATCATTAGGTGGCCAAGTTCCGTCTGCTGGAGGAGCCGTGAAAGCGTTAGAACCATTGATATTCCAAGAAAGATTGTTGGCATCATTGATTTCGCTATCGTTCATAGCCAGCTCTGTTTCTCTTGGCTCATCGTCCACAGGCTCGTCCATGAGCTCTGCCGGCTCTGTTTCCGCCGACTCGGTTCCAAATGGCTCTGTTTCCATTGCTACAGTTGCCAATAGCTCTGGTCCCTGAGTATTATTTTCAACCTCCCCAGCTTCGTCCAAATCTTGTGCGGGTAATGGTTCGGCTGACTGAATATTCGAATTCTTCTTCTTCCTTCCCTTCCTCTTCTTCTCTTTCTGGGGCACAGGCTGAGGTTTCCGTGTCCTGGGCTCAGGGTAGACGCAATCAAAACGCCTTTTTTTACATCTCGTGCATGGCGAGTCTCTTGAGCAACGCATGCGGGCAAAAGCACATTCTGTGCACGCTCTGATTGACACTTGCTCCACCGCAGTTAAGGGATTTGTGCGTGTATGTGTGAGTTCGTGTCTCTGAAGAACATCTAGGCGTGCAAAAGATTTATTGCATTTCGTGCAGATGAATGGCTTCTCATGGGTATGGACTCTCAAATGGCGATTTAGATGTTCCGGGCGTGTGAAGACGCGCCTACAACGGTGACACTGCGCGTTTTCTGTCTCGCCATCGCCGTCCACTGGTCGATTGTCGGCATGGCTCTCCATCTTGCTATGCACTCACGACGCTGCGATGAGGATCATTCGTGAATCATTTTCTCATGATGGATGTTGTTGGATAGTTGCGAGCTTCATGGATATAGCAGTGCGGAGTAATGTAGACAAGCGAAGGTGGCGGGATGGATCTTTCTTGTTCCGCATTGATGACCTGACTTTCCCTTTACTTCGAAATGCATTATCAACAACACATGAACAGCGTAAGGAGCCGGCTCCCTATACTCAGCATCCCTATATTCCATTCTTACCTTATCTTGAGCCGACTTGCATGTTATCATGTAACCACAGGGCACCTTCCTGAGGTTGACCTTGCCGGTCCCAATTCAATCAATTCCGATACCTCAGCTGCAACTCCCATCAGATATCATTTCTTTTGCTTCACTCTCACCAATCACAACACTCAATGGAATCCGACCTGTGCTACAACGAAACAAACATCTTGTAGACAACACCTTGAATCGCAGTCCGGGATCAAAGTTCCCGGCAGGCACATCTTTACCCATGCGCGTAATCCGGGTTCAACCCGGACATGCAGGCTGAGGCCCTCATCGACGTTACAGCAATGCAGTTCGCTATTTAGCCAAATAAGAGGCTGAATTTCGTCAAAGCTTCAGTGACTTTGACAAAGCTGTCTCCCCTCCCCCGCCGGAGCTTCAGAAGACTCAAAGCTCCGGTGGGGATCAGAGCACCATGAGATCTGTACCCATCCATGCCCCCCACTGGAACTCCATATTCTTCAACGTGAGCTAGGCAATAAGCTTTTGGAGACCCTTGGCAGATTATCCCCAGATTCTTCCCCACAATCCCCGGGTGATCACCAAGAAACCGGGATTTCCATAGACAATATGGGACGAAGCGTCTGGGGTTCGTCAGGTGGCCAATGCCTGCGGTCTCTGTTGTTTCACTATAAATGAAGCTCATGCCGCCGATCCTGGCACGTCTCGATACACAGGCAATGTCGTTTTATCCTGGCCTCAGGTACATCTAGGCCTCCATTGCATATTTTCCTGCATCATGGCTGCTATCACAGACGACAAGGTTGCTAGGGTCAGCGAAGATGACCATGCGCCAGATTATGATACGGTCAAAGACGCATCCATCGCAAAGCAAGCTGCAGAAGAGGAACACAACCTCACATTGCTGCAAGCCATTCGGAAATATCCCAAGGCCGTCATGTGGTCGGTCCTTCTCTCGACCTCGATCATCATGGAGGGTTACGATATCGTTCTTATCTCATCCTTCTTTGCCCAACCATCTTTCCGAGAGCATTATGGAAGCTACCAGCCCAAAAGCAATTCCTGGCAAATCACAGCTTCCTGGCAGAATGCACTTTCGAACGCCGTGAGCGTTGGGACTATTATTGGCGCGTTTGCCAATGGTTACTTTACATATAAGTTCGGCTACCGCAAAGTACTTCTTACTTCCCTGGTTGCCATATGTGGTTGCGTCTTTATCTCGTTCTTCTCGCCGAGTCTTCCCGTCCTTCTTGTTGGCCAGTTCCTTTGCGGTATCCCATGGGGCGTTTTCGCCACTATGGCTCCTGCATATGCATCAGAGGTCTGCCCCATGGCATTAAGAGGATATCTGACTGTCTATGTCAATCTATGTTGGGCCATAGGACAGCTGATTTCGGCTGGAGTACAAGCAGGCTTCTCGAATACGACCGGGCATTGGTCCTACCGAATCCCTTTCGCAATCCAATGGGCGTGGCCCGTCCCTTTATTCATCGTCCTTTTCTTCGCCCCCGAGTCCCCCTGGTTCTACGTCCGGATCGGCGATTACGAAAACGCTGAGAAGTCAATCACCCGCCTAAGTTCCTCAACAACTCCTGGTCATGCAAAGCAGGCTCTTGCCATGATGATACATACCAATGAGATTGAAAAGTCCATCGACCAAGGTACTTCGTATCTGGATTGTTTCCGTGGGGTTGACCGACGCAGAACCGAGATTGCCTGCATGGCCTTTGCTGCCCAGCCCTTTTGTGGATCTTCCATGGGTGGCACTCCGACTTTCTTCTTCGTGCAGGCTGGTTTGCCTGAGTCGATTTCTTTCAGAATGTCTGTTGGTGGTCTTGGGATTGCGTCTGTGGGCACAATCATATCATGGTGGCTGCTTCCCCTGGGTCGACGTACATTGTATCTTTGGGGGCTTGGCTTGCTCACAGCTGTGCTGATGATTGTTGGATTCATCAGCGTAGGTGCTGGAGACTCCCAGGGAGGAAACTATGCGCAAGCCAGCATGATGCTCATATGGTTGGGCGTTTATTACATGACTGTTGGACCTGTTTGTTACGCAATCATCTCGGAAGTTTCTTCGACCCGACTGAGAAACAAGTCTGTTTGTGTCAGCCGAATTGCCTATTACATCGCTCAGATCATCTGTAATGTCGTCAACCCTTATATGCTCAACCCGACCGCAGGAAACTGGCGCGGCAAAACTGGCTTTTTCTGGGGAGGCTGCTCTTTTGTCTTCTTCATTTGGACGTTTTTCCGCCTTCCTGAAACCAAGAACAAAACATTTGAAGAGCTTGATCTTTTGTTTGCTAACAATGTGTCAACCCGCGAGTTTGCCAAGTACAAGGTGGATGCGTATGCTGAGGATGATAACGTCTTGACCGTTCAAGATGCTGCTCGCCGTTGATCACCACAAGGCTTGAACTTCTGATTTGTCCGATATCTTCACAGAGAGAGATCCGTCCGAAAGTTGTTTCGAAGGGAATGCCTTGATTCGGATTTAAGCATTTGGGATATCATTCTTGTCAATAGCATCTTACTAGGCAGCAGGCCGATGACTATTTAGGCTGAATACTTGTTCTACCTCATACTCTCGTGAATGTGGCATATGCAGCTCTGAACCAAACTTCAGATTCTATGCTTTCGAGTAAAGGTGACACCAGAGAAGACAGCGAATGGGGGATTACAAATTGCTCATGGGATGCCCAACACAGCTTGTGATGTTTGCAAACTGTTTGCGTAAATATTGCTTGCCGATCTTTACCACTCCTCTTTGCGAGCTGAAAATTCTGGCAACTTCTTCACTGGCTCGTATGTCTCTTCTCCCCGTTTCTTGTTTACTATAAATATCTCCCCTCCGTCCATCCCTTTCACGGCTTCTTGTTCATTTGTATCTCCTCAGGTTGCCACCTGGGGTGCAGGGGCTGAAGAGTCGGGATGTTGGCGCTTTCTGCAGCTCCTTTATACTTTCCAACTTAGAGACATATGTTATTTGATTCCAGATGCGGCGAACAGCGCAGAGATTTTTGTCCCAGGATGAGCGGGTGTGGAGATCGCGAGTCGTCTTGTGCTATAGTAGTAAACCCCCCCCCCGAAGATGGGTCAAGTCAATGAATGCTGACGTATAAAACAGTCCCACAGAACCTCTCAAGGAGCGTGAGACAACAAATATCTTTGTGTTCCCAGAACCATACGGCTCTTCTATAGCTTCAGGCATGGATCTAATGCTGTCTGCAAAGCGCCTAGGTCAGACAACAACCACACATAAAACTTTGGCCTAACGTCCCATGCTTATCTCTAATGCCATTCAGATAAGTTATGGATTATTCAATAAATCCCCTTGTTCCGGGTGTGATGAGTATGGCTTAATATGGGATCCTTACCTTGAGTTTGTGCTAACATCTCGCAACACTCAGAGGATGGATATCATTGGGCAAGTCGTTCATCGCCCTAGAAGCGACTATACCTTGGGGAGATTCGTGGGATTATGCTACGAATTGGCTCGTCCTGACTTCCAGCAAGGTTATCCCCAAGAGACTGCGACAGATTGTGGCATATTACATCATCAGTCAGGCTGCGCTCTTCAAAGATACTGGCGGTATTCCAAAGACAGCGTCGTCTAGGACTACCATGAAGAAGCTCTCTTTTCCAACAAAGACCAGTAGTCAACTATATATAACGGCTGTTACTTGCCCTAGTATGAGCTTTTCTCAACATATTGTTAGGTGCGTGAGAGAGCAACATGCGAGATATTAGCGGTTCAAGATGCAACCCCTCGATATACTGTGACAATCAATACGATGGCTCGGTAGTAGAATCAGTCCAACAATTTGCTTTATGAGTATCTCCTGTATACACTCAGGTTATCCCGAGTATCAATCTGGACTGCTTTTCTCGCGGATAGAAAGCATGTTGACAATATTCAGCCGATAAACCCCTTTCACTTTCCTATACCAGCCAGCTGTCACTTGTATTTTGATCCGAGAACAGCGAATGCTGGGGGCCAGGAGTTCAACAAGATGCTCTTTAGAACAAGTCAGTTTCAACCAACTTTATGAAAACACCATGTGCAAGAGTATCGATATATACAACACTGGAAACCCACATATTTATACATATAGTAGTAGCTAGAGTAAGTTCCCTCTTAAACTCCCATCAAGATCCTTAAATTTTCTGCCACTAATATCGTATATCCAGAGGGTTTCAGCTTCCTGGCCTTTCAAACCTAGTGGCAAGGGGTGCACTATTCTGGTCCGTTCCAGGGGTACTAGGAACAACTATATAATAATGAATTTGGCAGCACCTCAGCAGCATTTCACTATGCCGACCACCTCTTCCATGTCCCGGACTGTAACGCGTTTCGCATTGCGGGTTATTAACATATTTAAGGTCACCCACCTGGCTCAGGCATGGGAAAGCGGAAAGCCCAAGATCAACTTTCTAATACAAGGAGTGTAAAGAAGAAGAGGAGGTATCGCCATAAGCTATCAGAGGAAAAGGCAAGGAAGAGAAGAAACTCGGAAGCATATCGAAAGGCCCTTACTCGCCAACAAAAGGCTTTTGAGAAGCTGTAGACAACTGAAGCATATCAGAATGCCCACCCATCGGAGAAGGAGAAGATGTTGAAGGATCACCAGCAACAGCTCGGTAAAATCGACCAGAAAATCGACCAGAAATAGTAAGTGTTTGAGATCACACCACTGCTTGACATCTATCTAATCTGGTCTCAGTCGTGGTGAAGGGAGACACCCAGACCATCAGGGTGATGGAGGTAATGGAAGCAGACAGCTTCGGACTCAACATATCCTCCCCCAACGACAGAGATTCGGACTTGGAGGCTGATGGTGAATGGGAAGATGTCGTACCGAAATCTGAGAAGATGGAAGAACACTTTGCATACGTGCAGGCAGCCACTTCACTCCAGCACGTACGCCAGCACTTGACATCACAATTCGAAAGCCTATTCTTCAAATACTTAGCCATTCGACATACCGTCGGAAGTTGTGACAAGCATCATGTGCATCCTGAGGATGAGGAAGTTAGCGAGATACTTTTTCGCTTACTGGTGAGCCTACTTCAACTTACCATCGCGCCCTTTTCAAGCCGATGACTTCTAGATACACCCAGGATCTATCACTCGAAGGATCCAACCTCTTCACCGTTCAAGAGATGGCAACATGGTTCATTTGCGCTTCGTCAATTCACATTCTATAGAGTACATCTCTTAATGCCCTTGGCACGAATAAGAAGAGAAACTTCAACAGCCCAAAGCACTGGAAGATCCGGGGACTCGAGATCCTGTACCCGAAACCGACATCTCGGTATGTCAATCGCTTTAGAAATATGTGGCTCATTACTAAAAATCGTAGCAACGCGACTTTGTTTCTTGGGAAATGGTCTCTTGAACATGGGATTCGACTACGACCCGATAGCCGTCGACACAGTAGATAGCCATCGGTAGAGTGGGCACCTAGTTCGGCCACCATGGTTCATGAGATATGCTTAGGGGGTAGCACTCAGTCGTTTCCGAAGAGGCCACAGGATTCGAAAGACTTGGTGACGGGGAATTCATCAGTCTTCCAGGTCCCTCCTGACTCTGGACTCATGAAAGCCTCAATAGCACTGAGCAGCTTGGAAAAGAACTGGATGGCAGAGGCAAGGATCTTAAGGCATTGTCCTCTATACTTACCGGGGAAATGACAACACTTCGCCTGTATCGAAAAGGAAGATGCCTTGGGATCGACGATAGATTCGTCATCTCATCCAAATATATGATTCATCTTCTCCAACCCTCAAATCGGGCAGGATAGTTGTAGACTCCGGGCCAGGAGAAGAACATGATTAGGTAAAGTAATCCTAAACCTGCCTAAATATATCCTAAACTCAGGCGGGAACACCCTAAATTTACCTAAGTTGTCCTAAACTTATCAAAGGCTATCCTAAGGTTACTTGAGTTATCATGTTCACAATCTGGCTCATATTCTCATATGCCCGCATTCGTTGCTTACACTCTGTTGACCTCGTCGACGTTTGTGGCCAATACGAACGGATATCCATTTAACGGTAAATGGCATATCCCTGCATCCGTATTTAGGTCGCTGACTTGTTTTCTTCCAACCCAGGTATCTATAGTGTATATCTACACCTGAGCATGCCATAAGCCCGTATCAGTACACGCACCGCACAGAGTCGTCTAGTACAGACCGGGGGCGGCGCGCACATAGAACACCGGGTCCAGCGCTCTAACCGAAGCCAGTGGGTATGTGTACCGCCTCTCGTTGAAGCGACTGCAGACAGGGTCGAATGGCAAGCAGTTGAAACTCACCAGGGCCTTTTGTGGGATCCTCTACCCGACTAGGAAGCGGTTGATCGAATACCTCCTCCGACAACACGGCCAATACCAGTGGAACAAGATGACGAAGTCGGCACAGTCGTCGATGTGCTCAGTGGTGAAGACGAAACCCAAGCGGACCTCGATCGAGGGCTCCTACCAGATCGTGACCAGAATCCCTATCGCTTTTTGAACTTGCAAGCAGATACATATTAACATTAGGCTGACGACACTGTACCCGGCGCCAACCCTTGGGGATTACGCGCGGAACTTGAAGAGGCCAGGTGAGGCCAGGTGAGGCCAGTCTCCTGGGCCGGATTCATCAGATTCAAGCGTAACTTCCCCGCCTTCTTCTCCGCGACAGCGTACTAGAGGCGTCGATTGCTTTCCCATCCCAGAGCTTCATATAAAGACTCACACTTGGCATACAGCCTACAGCGACGCCTTGACCACATATCTCCAGAAGCACCCACAGTACTATCCGCTTACGCCTTGTAAAATTGGGACAGATAGAAGTACACAACGCATCGAAGCAAACACTCAGTCTATTCCTTCCTGTGGGAGCGGAGAGATCTCCCTTCCTGACAACATGACGAAGCATATCATCCGACAGCAGGGACCGGATGGTGAAATCCGCGAGGCTATTGAGGCTGGCCGCCAGGTCTGGAGTAGTCCACATCCGAAATGACGTACGATGAGCGATGGCTAATGGAAGCGCCGCCGCTTTCACCAGAGAGTTCAGCGCCAGGGCAGGATGACTCCATTTCCTCCTCGACGTCAATATTTAATTTGAGTCAGTATCGAGACTACCAAGGAAAGGAGATCAGCGTTCACGTCATCGGGGAACAGACAAATGCCCTCTGGCAGCCTCAAAAATGCCAAGCTCTCAACGGCAACCAAGCCGAGGACTATGTCGATGGATTGAGAAAGCCAGAGGCGCCCATCGTGGTCTTCCCAGTACTGCCAAGAGCTTTCTATTGCAACGAGCTGCGTGTCAAAAGATGCATCAAGGAACGCGGCGGACGAGAACTTATTAAGGCCATCGGCAGGCAATTATGGGAATGGGAGCGTCTGTGCGGTCGTAGTGGGAAGATCTGCCACTGATTTGCACTCTGTTGTAATGGAGACGGCTCTCGGAAGTGAGGTCCCTCAGGGGTCAAAGAGTTAGGAATCTAAATCAGGAGGTGAAAATAAAATATTCAAAGACTCATCTAAGTTTATCCTAAATTTTTCTCAGACTTTCCTAAGATATCCTAAATTATCCTAAATTTATCTAAATTCTTTGGTTCCTCAGGAAGTAAGTCTTGAGATTTCCCCCACATCTCGCTCTATCAATGTTCAAGATAGAAGCGGCCTTCAATATGGCAGAGAAGGCTAGGTATAGCGATTTAAACAGCTCGAATTAAAGCAACAGACTAAGTTTGCACATATTCGAAATGATCGCAATGCCCCTCATCGATGTCGAGTTGAGGGGGGCGTCGTTGTCTCCGCGGCAGGACAAGGCTAGTGCTCAAGGGACAAACGATAACATGCAGGTCAAAGCTTCCAGATACTGCAGATCTTTCACGTTGACGGGGCCGTCTCCCAGCACTGGTTTTCTGTATTGAAGTGCTGCCCGTTGGGAAGAATACACATCTCATCGAGCTGAGGAAGATAGCCCATCATGTCGACGACCAGGAACTTGACGAAATTGATCTGCGTAGCCCCGTAGTCTTTGTGGAAGATGTCGTTGATGTTCTAGTACTCTTCGTCTCGTCAGATAACCGTGAGATTAAAGCCCGGTGTGTTAGAATGCGAAGTGTCGGAGATGGCGCAGGTCAGATTCCACCAGCCCCGCAAGAGTGAGTAGAGCGTTATCCTATAAAGTTTCAATTATCAGTATCGTTCTTGAATTAAAGAACCCATCCAGTGGTTTTGGCTACCTACAAGATGATATAGTCCGAGGTGGTTGCTAGGTTCTCCAATTCGAACAGCGGAGTTAGGTTTGATTATGTTGACAAGTACCGACTGCTGTAAGAAGCGAAACTCATAATGACAGATGTCGAACACATCAAGTCTAGGGGTGAGATGACCACCAACGAATCGTCCCCATCCATTACCAGCACAGATGGCTGGTCTGGGTCTGAGTGTCAGAAAGGGATGCCAAGAAGTTGACGACGCCAGTGCAGTGATCAAAATCGGCGCACCGAGTTTGTGAGGGACACACATCTTCATAAGGGTTAATAGAAGCTCTTTGCGGGCCACAACACCGCCGTCACCAGCGACGAGGCGTACATCACGAGGGTTTGTCCCTACCAAGTCCTGCGTCAATAACCGAGCCCGGTCTGCGTACTTCGATTGGGGATTACCGTCAACCTTGAACTCGATTGATATCCCAACGAGCCCTACGAGTTCATTGATGGCTTGTGCGATTCGTGAGATACAACGGACGTCATCGAAGCCCAGCCGATGATCCCGAGCAGTGCGGAGGTCAAGGACCGGTACAGCTTCAATTTACATTTCAAGGAAGCTACTAGCGTTAGAATATTGCAATATTGCTTAAGTTGTACTTTGAAGCCTACTTGATCGCTGACCTGGGGAGGAACACAACAGAGTGCTCCTGTTGATCAAGGAATTTCCCGAGTCTCTCGGCGACATGGGGTCTGGTGCCACGCACGCGAACGGTCTGAAAGTATTCCTTCCCATAACTGCGTCTGAAGGAGGAGTTCACTTGTGTGATGCTCTTGAGGTCCTCTCTTTAGGGGGCTGCCATGGGTCTCGCCGGCAAAACGCACAGAAAGTTCTCCACTTTGTTGATACTCTGATCGTAAGAGCGGCCTTAGCAAAATAAGACACAGAACAGATAGAAGTGCAGAGAGAGAAAGAGGAGTTCGATCGCAAGGATAATAGCTCACTGAGGTTTCTAGCCTGCGAAGGTTGACGATGATCTCCGCTGGGATGAGGGAGAGAAAGACTATTAATAAGAGGAGGCTCTGGAGGAATAAACAGGTACCTAAGGCAAAAAGGAGCAGAGAAATGCTTAAAAAAATATTATGTAATGCTAAGAAAGTGCTGGCCGGGCAGGGGCAGTGAATCGGCGACTCAAGGAGTGCACACTACCTTACGCTACGCATTCCGACTTCTACATTGGATATTTCTCTCCCCCACGCAACTTTACCAAACAAGCATCAAAGCAACCTTTCAGTGAACAACAGTAAGTATTACCATCTCCATCTTCTCTTTAATCCGTCACTCAAAGAGGGAACAGAGTCAGAATGAATTACAGACTCCTAAAGACTAAGGTACACAAGCTACAGGATGGATCCCCTGGCAACAACATCGAATCCATCCTTGAGAAGCTCCTTTCACCCGAGGTCGCCGATGTCTAACCTCTCTCCAAAATACCCTACTTCAGAAGTCTCTGTAAGGTCCGAATCAAAAATATACAACCTTACCTCGAACCAGATTATTTAATTCTGGGTCACCTCGAGATGATCCTCTGCGCGCAATTTGAGGATCCGTCTCAGGCTGTCTACAGTCCAGCCTTCCGCTGTAACTCGACCAAGTGTCTTGGTGTGACCTTCAAAGTCTGCGACAAAGACAAGCTTCCCCATGGAGCCTGGCTTTTGGCTCTATGATATCAACAACGCCGCGATGGAAGACGCCAAGTCTGATATCGAAGGCAGCGAGACAAGCGAGATCAGCGAAACCGAGTTTTTCCAGCAAAACGACGGAGACAGCGATAGTGACAGTGTCGACGAGGATTATGATGACGATTATCTGGACCTTTGGCACCCTGTTGAAGGATTCGAAGAGCTTGAACACCGCTGGGAATTGTTCTCGTTGACTGCTCTTCGCTATGCTGTGCTCTGGGGCGACTACATCCGACAGCCATATCTTGGAAATTGTGAACGCTCAGGCTGAGGCTTATTTCCCTGAAGCCCTCTACCTATACAACCACTTGGTCCACAACTCCCCATCGACGACAACCAAGACTTAAATGCTAGCTCGGAAGCGAGCGAATGTGACGCCAAGTTTGTCAACCAGGAGAGCCCTGGCGTCTGCTCTTTGGATAATGGACTCGAGCGATGATGAGTCTGTCTCCTAGGAAATCATTGAAGTTCTGGACATTGATTCCAGCCTGGATGACAGTGGCTATGAGCCGTGAGCTTTAGACTAGTAGATCATCAGTTTCCATGGGCAAGTCACTGAAGCGACAGCAACTGAAGGGGAGGGGGGGCTGGGTGATATTCCCTAAAGTTGTCTTTTGTTGATCCTCTGGCCACGGCAACGAGGCCTGGCATGTATAGAAGAGAGAATACAAACCCTGATAGCAATGTGGCCCGAAATTTTCGTATCGACTCTCAAGAGATTTTCTGCCTCCTGAATGAGATACGGAAGGATATTGTGAACGACACTTCACGCTCAGAGTGGAGAAGAGAGGAGATTGAAGTACCCTGTGTATGTTTATTCGCCCTCACCTACTGTCTGTATTCCATCTTCCTTGCCTCTAGTGTCGCTTCTGTAATATCTGAACCTTCGTTCCAATATCTGTATATAGCACACTGCAACCAAACTACCCCCGCGAATCTCGTAGGTCCTGCTACCGTTAGATTTAGGTAAACTAATCATAAACCTGCCTAAGTTTATCCTAAATTTACTCAAGTTATCCTAAACTCGCCTAACTCGGTTTATCGTTCAGGAACCAGGGTCTTGAGCTCTCTGAACTTCACTGGCCTACTTCTGTGTTTGGTCCGTCCATCAGCCAGACGCTGCATCTCTTGAATCATTCTTCAGCTGAATTGCCAATTCGAAACCCATGGCCATAATACAGACCTCGAGCCTCTGGAAAAAAGGAAGTTAAATCAAAGAAACAGGATGGGGGATATCAATGATGAAGCTCAGGGCGAGTCTTAGGAACCTATCTGCTGATATATTCTACTTTCACAGAGAACGTTTGTAAATAGACTTGCATCCGTCCAGGGAGGCGAATCACATGAGATATTTGAGGACTAGATGATCTACTTCAGGAGAACGGCCGTCTTGGAAGCAGCTTCAATACACCAGTAAAATCCACGTTGATACTAACTTATCACTATGACAGCTGACGACAGCTTACGTCTTGAGCGGAATTATCCCAAGAATGGCAAAAGACTCCGTGGTTGCTCTGGCAAAGATAAAGTTGAGTTAGCTATGTTTATCACGGAACTGAGCTCCACCGATGATGGATATAAGAAGCGCAATTCTGACATTTGTGCGTGAGTCGCCTGGCCAAATACCTATGGTACTACCTGTATATCTATTGAGAACTTGCTTTCTTCAAGTGTACTTTTATGAACATTTCATTTCAACGTAGGAGAATACATCACCTCTGACTGATTCGCATCAACACGTTCGAAAGTCGTTGACGGTCGTTTACACCATGTCTCCCCTTTTTCCCATCCTCGTTCCGCTCTTCTGACGCCATCATACAATCCAAACTCGCAAGTAGTTCCTCCACTCTGTTCATGGAGTCACCCACCTCTAACCAATAGTGAGGGTAGAGAGATGGGTACCTCAGTGCCATGCGAAGCCACAAGCGGCTCAAAATGAGTCTGGGTAAGCCTCCTTCATGGCTGGTGGCCTTCACTGGGAGCTCAGCAGGTTTCTTCCACTCTGAGCGAGGCTCACCATACCACAACGTTTCATGAAACGCAAATGTGTGACCCGCATTGAATATTCTTTATTTTGGTAATATTTGTAGAGGAAAGCGTGGTTCCATGGTATGTTGCGAAAAGGGATGTCATCGGTCTGAGCTTCTGCCATGGTCTCAGTCATTCAATCTTGAGTCCAACAGATTGCACTCCCAAGTCACGAAATTGCGATGCTGCCGTCTTCTTGGCCAACGAGGGGGAGGCGTTCTTCAGTAGTCGAAGCCTTTTCTGTCCGTCTTGTTACAGAGTCAATCCGACTGACCACTCGTCCGCTTGAACTCAAAGCCGATCTGCTTCATGGCTGGATGGTCTGGTAAGTTGTACCAGACCTGGAAGGTGACGGCGAGAATACATTTATCTGTTCTCTTGTAAAGCTCGTCGACTCGGACACGGCCTTCAGTCAATGGGTGTCTCTGCGCCCATGACTGAATGGCGCGTAATGCTTGCCAGCCGCCATTGGCGATTTGAATTGACAGAACGACATCAGCTGCCTGTTCGCCTAAGGTTTGGCAAGGAGCTGGTATCAGGTATAAATTTCTATTCTGCCGTATGGGTTGCAATAGCAGGGACGGTCCATGGTCTCTAGGGTGTCGAATGAAATGGGGCAGAGAATCCAGCTCTGTTTCCCAAGATTCATTCATGGTAAAACTCTTTGTTGCCAAACGGCTATAGAGCTGTGATGTGGATAAGGCATGCCCATTTTCATGAGCGTGCTTCAGTTCTCGTACAAGATTGCTACTGAAGCCGCGTGCGCAACCAAGACCATCATCGCACTCTCTTCCCCCCGAGGCGTAGGCGTAGATCAATTCTTTATGATGGCCTATGTAACCGCCGATCTCAATAGGACAGCAGCAGTCAAGAAGAATTAAGACGTTGGCGTCCCAAGGATCTATCTTGTCATGTCTTAGTGAAGGGAAGACGAACTTTTGGTCTTCCCCTCCATGGCCGATGTAGTGCAGGATAGCTATACAATCCTCGTCCATTCTATTGAATAGAGCTTTGAGAGCTGATGTCAGTGTTGCTTGCGGGTTGTTGTCTTGTTTCCGGATCATGAGACCGACAGTATCGTAACCATACGTGTCTTTGAAGACATCTCGGACTTGCTCGCTGGTGCTTTCGACATGAGGGTGACTGTCCTTGTCTGACTCGAAGCATACACACAGCGCCCGGACTTTTCTAGGTTTGACCTCCGTAAGATCTTCTTGGCTGTACAAGAAACAGGCTTTGGTGACCGCGGCGCTGAACTCCTCTGAAGTCATCGACCTCGAGGGCATCGACTCAATACCTGGAACGGCCATGGCTTGTCTGATGCAATATGATGGAGGAAAGGATTAGTGAGGAAGAGAGGAAGCAAGACTCTGATGCAAAATCTTTTCTCAATTTGACTTTGTGTTTGCCTTTGACTTCCTCAATTCAGGCAACATATTCGTGATACATGCTTCGCTACTCGTTGAGCCGGGCCGAGATGGAGGATAAGGTTATCAGTAACTTATCGACTGAGTTTGTTCGGCAAAGCTCTAGAAAAATCATCACGATCGAGTAAAACCCAATTTCCGGTCTCCTCTATACTGAGCATAGGAGGGAAAGCTATTCGTCCTGAAAAGTTATTGGGAGCTGATGTACAGTGAATGCATCTTGCTTATCTTTACAAAAGTTATACGGCAGCCGATAAAGATGTAACCCAATCACAGCTTATCGCGGGGAACAGGGGGCAGTGAACAAAGCGAACATACTCCAAGTAAGCGTGAGGTACATCTCAATTAAATATGACAATGGATGTTTAAAAGGGCCAATATGAGACTCTCTCCTGAGAAGTATACGAAAAAGCTTTAAGCAAAAAAGGATAGCTGAATACCAGTCCTGCTTGAAGTTTAAGGATACATACAGGATAGCGCTCATCAGGGCGAGAAAAGGTCAAGCATGATGCGCAGCATGTCAAATTGCTTAAATGCAAAACTAAAATATCATCTTCTTTAGTATATATATTATCTTTAGTGACCCGTCGCCCCATCTGTATATGTTGTCCAATAAACATCGCTTTATCTTTATATCTTTGCCTTTGGGCTAGGTTTTACCCGGCGAGCAGGCTTGCCTATGTGCTTTTGAAATTCTTCCGAAACGGTCGTCTTCTCTTCTTTAGACTTCTTCGCCCACTCTTCAAACTGGCGCTCATCTGCCCACCACCTCTCCAGTTCAGCCTTGATCCAGTCTGCCGCGGCACTTGCACACAAGCGAGGATCTTCCATGGGAATCAAATGGCCATTCTTCTCTCCGACAACCTTCTTGACACGTCCCTTGGCTTCGCCACCGCTGCCCCCGATACCTGTTCCTGTGAGAGCCATCTTCTCGTCTATAAGTTCTGGTGGGGAAACGTCACTCTTGCCACCGAAGACATAGAGGACGCTAGGGCGGACATTGGGAAGTCGTTCTACGGTATTAGGTCCCTCAGGGCGGTAGACGGGATATGTTGACCATCGACGGTTGAGGCTGGCATCAAGATCGGGGGTATGTTCAGGGTGTATCACATCCTTGCCCTCAGCGTCGTAGGCCAGCCAACTTGGGCGTAGGAAGGTAAAGATCTCCTGATGCTTTGTCGTAGTTAAAGTCACGCTCTGTTCACCAGGAACGTCCCTGATACCAAAGTCGATCCACCGCTGTAGCACCCGAGGATCCCAGGACTTGTAAAAGGGGCTGCGGCCAAAGGATGCCACTGCTTCGTCGCGCGATGGCCAGACTTCACGACGGTGCATACTCGCTGCCGCAGGGCCAGCGCTTCTAGCGCCAGGCGTGGAGGCAAAGTGAGAGATGACGGGATCGAGCAGCACAAGCGATGTGAAGACGCGAGGATGGAGAAGGGCAACATTTGTGAGAGCGTTTGCGCCAAAGGAGTGTCCCATTGCCATTATCGGTGGTGGAGGGCGGAATGTGTTTATCATGTGAAGAATATCACGGGCATAGTCGAGCCAGCTTGCTGAGAAGATGTTAGCATTGTTGGATGGTAAGAGAGAGGGTGAGTCTTACGATCATTGCCAAGTGCGTCTTGGTTTATAAGGCCGCTTTTGCCTTGCCATGCTGTATCTGCTATCCAGATACTTCGAATTCGGATACCTCGGCGTTTTGATTCATGGTAGAACTCCTCCCAAAGGGGTTCATATAGTTCCTATAGAGATCAGTAAATGTGTTTGTATGAACAGTATTGATGTGCTTACCTTGGGAAAGCCATTGGCATGTCCTCCGACGATAGTCACGTCACCTTTCTGAGGGTTCTGGTTATCTTTGGGTGTATATTGCTTTACGTGAAGGTATAGCTTCTCATCTTGAGAATGAGCTGTAGCGCGGGCGTATTCTCGAATATGTGATGCTTCAATTGTATGCTCTTGAATGGTGAACGGAAAGGACGTCATTGTGACGAGCGTTTTGGCACCTCAGCTGGCGCACTCAAATCTTAATTCTAGTAGGTAGAGTACAGTTGTATCGGGGCTGGAATTGGAGAGCTGAAGTTATATACCGGCACACGAAACGAGGTTGAATTACGAGCCGGCCTCGGTAACGTCTGTGGGGCGCACGGGAGTTGTGGGGGTGGGGGGAATACCTCGGTACCTGCGGCCGGGAAGTGGTCGCCGCCGATCTCTCGTTACTCTAGCATCATCACCCGCCAACACCAAAAAGATCATCGTGAATTTTGGCTTATCTCATCAAGAACCCACACAGTTGCTGCTACCGGGCAACACAATCTCTTGGCAATATCGTGAGAAGCTTCAAATAGGATTCCAAATTAATTTCAGGCGGTTAACACCATGACACCACAACTACTCCTTTTCGCTGGCGCACCGCCCGCTTCGTCTCTCACAATACAATCTTGCACAATAACACAAATCGACGACTCTTTCGCTGAATTTCTTGGGCTAACCCCTCAAGGAACAGCTCCAGCATCGTCTCCAAGCCTAGCCCCATGGCGTTCTCTGCCGCTGAACAGAAAACCGCTTCACACAGGCTTCAGCCAGACCCATGATATCAGCCTCAACCTCGCCAACCAATCCGAATTCTTCACCACGGCTGAGATCTCGTTTAAGGAACAATCTCAGTCCCTGGAGGGCGGAGATCCAGAGAATGTGCTTTCGCAATTCTATGACCACTCCCTAGCTTTACACAATTCTATTCCATCATCACAGCTGGATAGTTTCGGGGAGACGACATTTGAGGAGACATCGTTTATGACGACTTCTTCCACAGCACATTTGACTATGAGAGACACTGTTCCTTCTCATCTTTCTGATTTGGAAGATATACCGCCGGCTCGGAGGATTCTGGCTCTCAATCCACAGACTGTCACTCTCAACATTATTGCCGGCATTATATCCATCGCACAGCCACGGACAGTCACAACCCGCTGGGGTCGCAGCCTCTCTTTAGTGGAGATTCTCCTCGGGGACGATACAAAGACAGGCTTCGCTGTGACGTTTTGGCTTGCAGAGGAGAACGATGCAGCTGCTGAGATTAGTGCCCTTCGGCGTCAGGATGTAGTTCTCATGCAGAACGTGGCACTTCATGTGTTCAAGGACAAGGTCTATGGTCAAAGTCTCCGTAGGGGCATGACCAAAGTACGTCTGCTATGGAGAAGGGATGGTTCTGGGCTCTATTCGACGCGAGAGCTCTCCAAGCGCGGTCAGATGCATCCGCAGTTACAAAAGGCGAAGCAAGTAAAAGACTGGGTGCTCAGATTCGTAGGAGCTGATGTTGGGGTAAAGACGAGAGCTAGAAAAACACGGGTTTCATGGGACAGACCACCAGATGACACACAATGAGGAGTCTTAGTACTGTAAGACCACTTTTATTAACCTTCTATGATATTAGACACTTATTACTACCAGCGCCAAATGCAACCGAGAGAAGAGAGACATCTGAGGGTATCTATGCAAAATTCCAATCGTCAAATTACGCTTCGATCCCACGATCCATTCAGACAGGCACAGCAGGCTCAGGCTTTCTGTCCTCGCCGTCTGGACCCTTCTTGACAGACTTCCATCGGAAGCATAGGCAAGCAATCAGGGCACAGGCAGCACAAGCAAGAGAGGTATAAAAGGTGTCCCGGAGACCCTTCATGTATGCATTGAGGACAGCGTCGAGCGCATCAAGGCGGCCCATCTTTCTCAGAGTATCCTCAATCTCTGAAGCTCCAGTGTTGATGAAGATGGTCGGGTCGATACCAATGTTATCAGCCTTAAGTGTGTCAATGAGGCCATTTTGGAAGACAGTTTGGCCCACAGCCACGAAGATGGCGCCTCCGAAGGCTTGGCCGAACTGAACAACAGCGGTGCCAACAGGAACCCATTCCTGGGGCAAAACAGTTTGAATGATGAGGACACCGATTTGGAAACCTGCACCAATGCCCAAGCCAGCAATGACTTGGTAACCAAACCACTCTTTGAGAGGAGAATGGACATCGAGGGTTGTGAGCATGCCGCATCCGACAGTGTAGAGAACCATGCAAGGGATGATGACATAGCTGTAGTAGCCAATGGCGGTGATAACACCTCCAGAGACGATAGAGCAGAGGACGGTCGCGAGCAGGAGAGGGAGAATCTTAATTCCAGCTTGGACGGCGCTAACACCCTGGATGGCCTGGAAGTAAAGAGCTGAGAAACGTTAGTTGGGCGGACAGCAGAGGTAGGGTGAGACTTACAGAGATAGTAGATGAGAGGGAAGAACCCGGCACCAAAGAACATGGCGAAGATGATAGCGGACAAAGTGTCCCGGTTCTTGAATAGACGAGGCGGGAGAGTTCCCTCATCACCCTTCCAAAATTGGATGCCAATGAAGATGGCAATCATGGCTCCAAAGCCACAGAAGAGACCGATGATACGCGAGTTGTTCCAGGGATATTCAGCGCCACCCCATTGCAAAGCAAGGAGCAAGCAGACAATGGCGGGGATGAAGATGGCGGCGCCAGCAAGGTCGAGCTTGCGAAGACGATCCATGAAGGTCATGTTGATGGTGTTCGAGTCGTTGCGGTTAACCTTGACAAAGAAGAAGACGATGAGCATGGCCAAGCCGCCAATGGGAAGGTTGATGTAGAAACACCAGCGCCAGGTTGCATGTTCAGTGAAGGCACCTCCAAGGAGAGGGCCAGCAACGGAAGCGATACCCCACATACCACCGATAAGACCAAAGGCAAGAGGACGCTTTTCGAGAGGCACTGAAGCTGTGGTTAGTTATGGTCACGGGGCTAGTTTGTTGGTTTTGACGTACTGATGAGGGAGAGGATAACGATAGATCCTGAAAAGAGACCAGCGGTTCCAATCTTGAGACGCCGTTAGTAAAGGTCCATGGGAACTGTGCAAGACAACTTACTCCTGCAATGGCTCGACCGACAATGAATGCGACAGAAGATGGCGCAACAGCAGAGATCAAACTTCCAATCTCAAAGATGAAGACGGCAGCGAGGTACGCAATCTTGACATTGAAGTACTTGTAGACAGTTCCGTACATGGGCTGCAAAGCCGTGGTGGTAAGAAGGTACGAAGATCCATACCATCCAATATCCTTGACACTCTGGAACTGCGCTGTGATGGCGCCGAGAGCGGGAGCGATGATGGTCTGGTCAAGAGCAACGAGAAAGATGGCGAGGCAGAGAGACGAGATGATGAGGGTAAGCTTTGCAGCGCCAGGGTACTGAGGCTGCTCGTCAGCGGCATTGATGTTGCTGGCAGTCACAGAGCCAGCCTGCTGCTCCTTGTTGTCGGCTGAAGTGTCGAGGATGTTGTTAGATCCAACTTCGGTCTTCTCATCAGACGAGAGACGACTCTCGTCGACCATTGCATTGGTTGGCGCCGTGGCGGGTGTATTCGTAGCCATGGTGATGTTCCAAAATTAAGGTGTTGTAAGGAGAGAAGAAGAAGAGAAGAACTGGAATATTTGTAGGAAGAATTAACGGTAGCGTACGGTGATAAGGTACGTAGGCTGTTATGGTGGAGAGTGCAAACGGCCCCAGGCAACCAAGCGTGATTGCTTCAGGAAGGGATAGGGAATAATGCAGCTTTCCAGTATCTGTTTGCTTCTTCCGTCGTTTGCAAGCAAAGAGTGAGGATAGCTTGTGCAAGAAGAAAAAAGGTTGGTGATGGATGAGCTGAAGATAATAAATAATAAGCTGCCTACGTCAGGACCAGTCACTGGCACTGTTCATACGTGCCGTGCCCCTTGCCATGTGATGGATGGACGCGAAAATCAAGCACTGGCACTCCAAGCTTATCCCCTAGTCTCATTCTCGTGGAAAACCCCAAAACATCGAAATATCCGAGCTAGTATTGGATCCAATGTGATTACGATAACGAAATAAACGTCGTGGAGACGCGGCAGGGTATTCGTCCGTGTACCGGCCGGCGACAGTTGCAGCCAGTCAGCAGCCAAAGACATACACGATCAGCGCCTTTGTCCCTTGTTCTCCAGTATAACCGGGCTGACTCTGGTTGCGAGTTTGATACGATAGGCGAGCTGAACTGTCATGCACTCGCGTGGGTCGGACAAATCACCAAGGCCGATGTCCGAAGGGTGGCCTAGTGGCTTACTGGAAGAGTCATTGATTTTGGATCCCTCTGCAAAGTTGTGAGGGTTCTCACGTTTGACTACGTGTACCACAAGAGCTATTGCAGCAAGGTGGTATCGATGACCATCACGGAGTACAGACATTCCAACTCTTGATCTTGTCAGATAACATCTATCTTACTCAGGCCTTCACACACGGATATGCTGCTCCCTTCTCGTAAAACCTCTACGAAAAAACCCTTTAATGACCATCTCCACAAGGCACACGCTAAAAATACAAGCCCGATCTTTGACTCCCGGTCCAGTGGCATAGATCCCGTGCCAAGGGCTGATCTCCCATTCTCAACGTGGTCTCGACCGCTCTGTTCTGCCCCAAGAATGGCTCGCTCCCTCAATTTCCTCACCTCTCGTAAAAAGCTGCCCCGTTTCATATTGTCAGTTCCACTTAAGGAGTACCTATGCATGGAGTACGTACCGTGCATTTTCGGATACAACTCAATTCTCCGTATCTATCTCCGGGTGCCGTCGGATCATAGCAATCTCTCGCGGACTTCCACGCGCTTTGTTCGAGGCCGACGACCGAATGGACGGACGGACGAGAGAGCATCTGCTCGTGGTTCGGCTTTGACTTTGACTCTGACTCCATCCTTCACACACGTTTTGCACGTTACACGTTAGACCGGTAACGCCTTTGCATTGTATTGCCAGCCGTGAAACCTTGTCATTTCCTTATCCGCAGTCAGGGCTTGTACACGGCGTCTTGTCATACTGCCTTCTTCCTGTCGTGAACAGTGATAAATCCCTGCACATGCATTTCGTGAACAGGCTGACATCAATAACCGTAATTTACGTGATAACTTCATTTACAACAACCACCATCTATCTGACCCTCTAACTAATGCTTACATTGCTGACTTGATATGCGTAAATTCATATATAAAAGCTTATGCTCGCTCTTCGGACTTCTCTTCTTCGCTTTTCTCCTCTCCGGGAACCCACACCAAAAGTCCTTCCTCGTCGATCTTCATCCCTTCTGTCGGTATTATGCGTAGCACTTTTTGGAAATACTTGTCTCGCACCGTCAATTTCGGCCTTATCCATACTCCGTTGACGTGCGGTAACAACCGATAGGTCGTTGTCCGCCTCGACTGCGGTAACAGGCTCAGTGTTGTCTGCTTTGAACCTGAAAATGCAAAGTCCTCACTCGGCTCCATGCTGAGACCAAAGGTAAGGAAGTGATTGGATGGATTCTCGACTGTCATGTCCAGTTGCATCAGCCCCGGCATGCCATCTTCTGCTTTGGTGGCGCGATACACCGATGCCAGCACTCGCGGCTCTGTGCCCAAAACCAGATATTTACCAACGGGCATGGTTGTTGTGTTGACGGCTCCGTCGCTGCGGTTCTGACGTTGCCATCGAATGACAAATGCCAACTCGAGTGTTACAGGGTGTCGATCTTCCATGGTGAGCTTCTGGGCTATCAGATCGAATTGTGCCTCATGCATCGTTTTGGGGGCAACAATGACCCCTTCTTGTGACACATCCGGTCCCTGGCTCACGTTGCATCTTGCACCGCCAACGCATGAGACCACAGTGAGATCCATCCCAAGGACCTTCAAGTCCTCCTGGGCAAACGAGGCATAGTGACACAGTAGGCACCACTTCTGTGTAAAGCCTCGGGCAACACCCTCTTCAGTATCTCCCAGTCCCTCAGAGTCAAATAGACTCGGCCATGGTCCAGGGTGAAGTCGTGGAACCAAATCGTAATTTGCCTCAAATGCATTCACAACGTTGAGCTGAACTGTCAACAATTGCATAATCGGCGTTGCAACGTCTGAGTCTAAGTGGTACGACGTCTTCAAGTGTAAATCGAATGTCGTGGGGCCCGGTGCCGCATCTATATGAAGCACCATCTTGACTGATGCTGTGCTCTTTATGGCACCCAAAGGAAGTCCCAAGATTTTGGCCTCTTCTGTGGTTGATTCGGCGCTACCCTCATTACCTTCCGTCACCACTCGGATTGCTGGTATTTCTTTTCCAAAGAGGTGAATATCCAGTTTAGCAGTCGCGGATTCGTCTTCGGCATTGATCAATTCGACCTCCAACTCGATAGCCTCATTTGCGTAGTACTGAGCTGAGGGTTCCAAAAGCTTGATCTCCATCTTTGGCGGTCGAGGCTGAATACGGATGGTGCCTGCTTCTGGGCGGCTACTTCTGGGTTTCGATGAGCCTTGGATGTACCAGCCAACAATAGGATCGGTATCCCGGATTCCTATTTTAGCGTCTAGATCGAAACTTGCATTGCTGTGTGAGAGCGTTACGGATGAGGCCGTAGCAGTTCCTGGTTCTCTCAAAGGAATTTTCATTTCGAACACTCGTGTCTGACCAGGACGGAGTGTCAAGTTAGAAGTTCCTTTGAGCAGTGTCGGCAATTCATCCTCAGACCCTTCAGCATAGTCTTCCGTCAGCGATAACAACAAAATGGAGATCTTGGAGGCCAATGACGAGTCCTCATCCTCTGAAGCCCCTTGCTCTAGCAATATTGGTCTGAGACTCCCACTGAACTCAACCTTCAATGACTCAAATGTGATCGGGGCAGCATCGAGAAACGTGTGCGATGTGAGCGCAAGCTGTGCGGTACATGTCTCGCCAGCCTTGCCCTCTTTATTCCGAAACACGAAAGACGCTGAAATGAACGAGCCGGTTTTGTCGTCGCTTAGACTAATTGATGGCTTCTCCTCTGCTGTAATTCCTTCGAGTGATCTGGCAATGTCATAATGCCACTGTGGCTGCCGCACGAACCCTGGCCATGGTTAGTTGTACTGCACTCAAGATTATGAACCGAAATACTCACTGTTACTCATGAGCTCCCAGTCCGCAGCAACGACTAGATCTGCACGGCGAGCTCCAAGGGCGATTCTTCGCAAAGTCAAACACAGGTCCTCTGATATATTGAGCCAACCCTCCGATCTGAACGCCGCATCCTCCCAGAATGGTAGCAGGGTTTCCACAGCATCGTCCCATTGTTTCAGATTGGCGAACTCCCTGGCGCACTCTAACAATATCTCAGCCGTTACACGCTTTTGCTTTCGAGCTCGGAATTGCGACGTCGCCGCTTTGAGACAATCAATGATCAGTTGCGCATGATTTACACCTGTGCCCGATATTGGGTATTCTTGGTACGGCTCTGGGCACATGTACGTATCGTATGCGAAGGCCTTGCTGGCTACCGCTGATGCGGGAGTTGTATCTGGCGAATTCCTATCCTCCTCGGGCATCTGATACGCGAGGTTCCGGCGAGCCACAAGATGGCGTGCTGCTATGCGATACCAGTATCCTGTGTGGTGCAGCAACTCCCATGGTGACACTCGCTCGCCTAGGACAGACTTGTCCGGTGGGACGAACAGAGCTCCCGTTGCTGGTGCCAAAGCTGGCAAACCTACTCTTTCAATCAGATTTGCCATGACTGTAGCCCACCGAGCTTCCCAGGCCTGCCATCCATAGTTGTTGGTCCCTCGTCCGCGTCGATCGACAAAGTCAGCAATCCGTTCTCGATGTGAATGCCACATTCTGACAGCCAGCGTAGTTTGGCCGAGCCACAAGTGACATCTTAAGCACCGGATAGCTATGACATCCGCTAAGAGTCTTGCTTCGTTCCAGCGAGGGCTCCAACTGGGGATTATGTCCAGCACATCCTGTCCAAGAAGTACCTCGTATGCTTGCTTGAAAAACTGCAGCGCCGCATCTGTCTCTTGTCGGAATTCTGCGAATATGGCCGACTTAAAATCGTATCTGAAATTCCAGTCTGGGAGTGAGAGAGTCTGGGATGTCCCGGTCGTAGGTGGCACGGTCGGTTGAGGTGCTATTCCACGCGATCGCTTCTTCCTGGCATGTCGTCCAAGATCCCGATAGTATTCCACAGCTGAAGTATAAAGCACGCCCAGGACATTATCAACAACCTGTTTTAAGTCGTCCTGCGACTCCTGTGATGGGATGTAAAAGACCGACTTTGGGTCCAACGCTGTTCCTCTCCGTATGTTCTCCAGTCTCTCTTGAATCCCTTCGGCCAACGACACAGGAGCGCCTTCACCGTCCGCAAGCAGAACAATAGCTAGCCGTGTCTTGTATCCTGAGCGTAATAAAGCACTCTTGAGGATGTTGATATCGGACTTGATATGGTTATCCTGTAGTGTCATGGAATTCGGGTCGTTGGTGAGGGGATAGAAGCACAGGTACACGCTAGGAACGAGGTCCTGGTGCTTCTTGATCCATTGCGCATCAATGTGGCCATCTGGATATAGCGCCGATACTGGACTAAGCGGGGAGAATGGCGAGTGTAGAGTCGGGTGTTCGTTGAGCGGTTCGATACCTTCTGGGAGACGAGCTCGACGAGGTGGTAATAGAAACGACTGTCCCGTATGTTAGAACAAGGCTTTGCGTAGCACCCCGCGCAAACCTACTCTTCCTGTAGTCCTAATGCGAAATCTATAAGGCTCATTTCTCTCAAAGGCACTCCACGACTTTGCGCTCGCATCAACATCCTTGAAGTATTCCGCCAAAACCTCTGCTTCTTCGCCCCCGATAGGTGGTAACTCTGATCGGAGAAGGATGCTCTGTTCCTTCAGCTCTGCGCTCAATGGGAGCTCGTTCGTCTCGGAGTTAAGGCCGGCGGCCACTAGAAGGGGGACATTGTGGTCCAAACTTCCCGTCGGATACCCATCCATGGTGGATATTTTGAGATGTCGAAGGCATGGGTTCGCGACGGCGAAGGTAGATTGAGCTTAGAGCTGATGTCGCCAGACGACGTTAGCCATCCTTGTCCATCGCAAATGCCCCTCGTTAGTGTAGCAGCCCACTTACATGGCTCAAAAGGCACGGAACAAGAAGCCGCCCAGTGATAATATGCCGCTTGTTGAACACGGGGGAAATAGGAGCAATGTTTTCAGACTTTTCAAGCACCTTTTTAATCAAATCGACATCATCATTTATCTAAAGACTGTAGCAGCGATCGACTGGACGGTTGGCCGTTAACGGCATCCCTGCAACCCATCGGCAGCTCCTCCGGAGCCGGAACAACGCCAACCGCCGAATCTCCAAAACTTCAAGATTCAACCTTGCGAATGCGACGCCAGCGCCAATTGACCTCAGAAATCCCCCATACGCACCGCCGCCTCCGACCGACGAATTGTCCAACGACAGATCCGATCGTTTATTTCTCTCACCTCTAACCATGAGACCTACGCAAGCCCTGTCGGTCGGCCGATACCGCCACCTCAGACTCACAACCAAGGATGTTGGAAAAGGTTTCTACAAGGGTAACCGCACGGGTTCCATGGGTAGACACACAAAGTACGGAGGCTACGTTATCGAGTGGAACAAGGTCCGAACATATGCTGTGCCACCGCTGAAGGATTTCAAGGTGAGAATGGACGCATGTTGGTGATTTGGACGGAAGACTAATTGTGGTGGAATAGCTTACACCCTTCGTGAGCCGACAAGTCAAGGCGGAGCCTGGTGACTATAAGGGTCTTGATAAGGGTCCTCAAGATCCTTACTTCTACGTTGAACAATGGAAACGATTCAACGGTGTGGATTAAACAAGCAAAAAAACGGCGGTCATAGAATTGGACGGTTTCTCGACAGAAGGCGAATCTTGAATGCCAGCTGGAGACTTGGGAATCTCTGGCAAGGCTGTATATACCCATGTACATTGTACCACCATGTATGATTATGGACTTATGCGATCAATAACGAAAAAAATGTTGAATACTCCTATTCTCTGTGAAATGATGACTATGGATGTTGATTACAAACGAAACAAAATGATCCTAACGATTGTGTGTTGACACGGGATATCCTAATTGAACAAAACTGGACAATTGACTGTATCCAACCTTGCGCCAAAAGAACTCCTTTCTATGAATCCTCCTCTTTCTTGACTCGGGGCAGCTCCTCTTGAGCCGTGACAAATGTGTCTAAACCAGGTCGCTCCAAAGGCGTGGCAACCAAGCCTGGTTCGTCGTTTATGCCGTTCTTCTCTTTTCCAAACCCGTTCTCTTCGTTCTTCTCAACTGGTTCTGAAACCTGGATATTTGGGCTCATGGGTCTCGAGGCGGGCATGGCGGTAACATTCGACTGCAGGGTCTTCATACTGGCAGTGTCTGCCTCCCTTTTAAGGCTAAATGGAACTGCTGTGCCGTCGAGGAACGGTCGCTTGCCTGCAATCTCAATAGTTGGCGCATCTTGAGACGTAAGCTGGGTTGACTGAGAAGGCTGAGTTGAATCATCATCCTGAAAGCTTGGGCTCATAGGTCGTGAGCCTGGAAGTTGCGTGACGTTGGACTGAAGCGTCAGCATACTAGCCGTCTCGGCATCCTTGTTAAGACTAAACGGGAGTGCAATGCCATCGAGAAACGGTCTCTTACCAGCTACACCAGTCTCCGGCGCATAGTCGGGACTGAGTAGACTGGGCTTCGTAGCTTCTTGCTCCTTTCGCTGCTCTATGAGATGAGCAACTGGCATATCCTCGGTGATGGGCTGGCTGCCCGTCTGGTTTTCGTCCGTAACTACCTTGGTATGGGATCGGCTTCGTGCTCGGTTCGGTTGGGACCGTGATCTATCCTGTCCTTCAATATCAGCAAAGGAGCGAGCTCCTTCGCCATCAGCACCAGTGGCAACTCTTGTTTCTGGCTGTCCAGACGCCTTCTTCTCCCGCTCGACTGTCATCTCGTCGTGTTTAGATCCCCACAGTGACCACATTGCTAGACCCCAGCTCTTCTGTTGTTTCTTGCTTCCTTCCACCAGCTTTGAATCAACGCGCCTTCGGCCAGCCAATGCAGTCGGAGGAGGGCATTCACCAGGGCCATAGTCATGGTAACCGATGGCCATATCGCTCACCATCTTTTTATGGACCTTGGCCTTGTTTGATGCATATCTGTGATCCCACTCTGCCTTCTTGGCAAGCCATTTCTTAACTGTTCCCTCCTTTACAACTCCAACTAAAGCAGGTTCAATACAGCAAGATGGCAACTCGGCCTCAGGAGCCAACGGGAGAGTAGCGCCATGACGAGTAACTCTTTGTCGGATCATGTGGTTCTTGAACGGTGGTAGAGGGTCGCCGGCTTTTCCAACCTGGCCAGGCTCCGAGTGAAAGTCTGACTTTTCTGTTTCTGGGGTTTTCGGAAGGTTTTCTTTGGATTCGCTATCGGATCCAGATTCAGAGATGACGGATATATCGTCGTCGTCAAGAATCTCGATGCCACGTTTCTGAGCCCGAGCGAGAGCCCATGCACCGAACTGGGCAACAGACCTGTACATGTATTTCGCGGGACGAGTGAAACTCAGCGTTGGTGCCACATGACAGAGGTCGTCCCAAACTTGGAGTTGGACATCGGTGGGTTTGTACTTCTGCAATAAAGCCCTTCCTTCTGGGGTAAGAGTTTCTTCTGGGGGTGCATATTTTTCAGGATTGGCACATTTGTGAGCCAAGTATATCTGCTCATCTCGTAAAATTTCCCCTCCTCCTACCATGATCAGAAGTGGAGGGAGCCCTCCAAGTGTAGGTTGCATGACTGGGCTGACAAGAGGGTGCGCAAGAAGCTCGTTGGTGGTATACATCTGAGGTTATCAGTTTCTGGTCAAACTCATGTTCTACGAAACCTACCTGAATCTGGTCTTTAAGCTTGACGGGTTGGCCGTCAATGGTGACAGAGAGGAGCTTTTCGGGGTTGATGGGAATTCCACCGTTGATCCACTCCGATCTTGATGAAGCATCTGACGGTTCTTTCTTTGCGACTGGTGCTTGCTGCTTCTCCTTGAGTTCATGCTTGCCAGGTGTCTTCTTTCCATCCTTCTTCTTCTTCAATGCCTCTTCTCTCAACATCACAACATCATCCTCGTTCGGCGGCGGCCATGCTTTAGAAGGCTTGTGGTGGAAACCTGCCTGTGGTATATAATCAAAAGGGGCCTCGCCCGCAACGCTGGGGAACGAGTGTGTCAGGTCAACCCATGGGCTGATGAGGATAGCACCAGCAGGCAACGGGAGTCCTTGATCGCGTAGAACACATAAAAGAGACATGACCATTCCACCGCCCGCAGAGTCTCCAGCCAACACAATTGTCGTTGGATCTTGAACAGTAAGCAGATAGATGTAAGCTGCAAGACAATCGTGGAGGCCGCAAGGGAAGGGAAACTGCGGCGAAAGGCGGTATCGAGGCGCAAAAACGCGTGCTTTGAGCTTTCGAGCATGTCGCTGCATCTGATATCGATGTTCGTCGACACTACCAAAGTAGTATGCGCCTCCGTGGATATACATCATGACGCGCCGCGTCTTTCCTCCTTTTTGCTTTCGCTCGTAGGCGTCCGCGCGCATCTCAATCCATTCCGCGTCGAGAGGAGTCGCAGGTTTCCGCCATTGCCACCACTTCTCGCCGCCGACTTGCTTGATACCGTCTGGGCCAAGTTGCTTCTGAAGAAATTCAGCTGCGGGTGTCAATTGGTCCTCGGTGATGGTGACATCTTCGACTTTGACCCATTGAGGATGCGGTACCCACTGCGCGGTGAATGCTTGGAGTTCTTCAACAGTGTGGTGTGATGCATACTCGAGGAACGATCGGATCAGATGAAGACCTTCATCGTAAGAGAGATGCGCAGTTGGACGCTGTCGCAAAGGCTTGCGGTTGAAATACTAGAGTTTGTGAGTCAGTTTCTTGAAAAAAGAAAGCAATTCCGAAGTATCAGAGGAATTGGCTTTCGTCCCCTCTAATGGCTTAGAGGTACATTACACGAAATGATGAAAGTACGTACATGAGAGAACAAAGTCGAGACGACAGTAGGCGTCACAGCGAATGACACCGAAGTGGTGTTGAGCGAGTTCATGGCTGTCACTCACTCGAACCACCGAGTACGTGAGATACACAACAGAACAATCAGTGGCTTAAGGCTATTAAAAACGCGCCATGTGCCATGGCATGGAAGAGTTCAGTTCAATTCAGCTGGGAGACAAGCACAGCTGAACCCAAAAACCCAAAACCTAGTAGGGGTCTCATGATGTCATTCTTTGATGAGACGCAACCAACTCCTACTGTACCCCTGACTCCACGGCACCGGGGATGGCTGATGGCTCGGCGGGCATAACGATCTTGAACCTTTAGTCTATACTGAAGGGGTGGGACTACTTAGACCAGCTTGGAATAGCTTTTGAAACTCAAGAATGACCTCAAGAAGGTTTTGGGTCAGTTTATTTAGTACATCGACCAAGTATCCTAAGTTTGTTCCATTCCTATAGACATGGGACGTGTCTGCCTTCTGCATGCAGCGAGTGAGTCGCTGAATGAAACCTGACTTGGATTTAAAGATGGCCTGTGCTTTTGGTTTGTGGGGAGATTTGCAGCCAAGAATCAAGGTCGAGAGACCGAGGAACTATACGAACCATAATATAGAGTTGGAAACTTGGCCGAGCCAGAGAATATCGGTAATATTAAGATCCTGCCAGTTCGTGTATTGTATTCATTAAATTTCTTGTTAGATAATGCAATTGATGTTATTACCAGGCACAAGACAAAATTAGTTCACTCTCTGATGATCAAGGGACACGCGGGTTGGAATATGTGGGCCGCTTCTCTGGGCCGCAGCGGGTCTAATCGATAAAACACCAAATTTTTTATGCAAAGCCATCTTCTTCAAATTGCCCCTCCAAACCCCGCCAAAACCATCACCACAATCATGGCCTCTACAGAACCCGCACAGCTGCCTCCGGCGGGTGAGTCTAAGCCCTGACTTCAAGCATTCGACAGAAATTGATCTAATTCTTCTAGCTGAACGCCAATCCGAGTTCGAGCAAGCCGTCGCATACGCCCTTCACCTATGGCCTGCCCTTACACTCTCAGTCCAGAACGGCTGGGGTGGCCCCGACTCTGCCGACAAGCGCGATTGGTTTGCCGGTGCCATTGCCGACCTCTTCCCAGAATATACTGATACACCTCCCAAGAATGGAAAGGTTCCCGAGGATCCTGACCTGGAAGAGGTTGAGACTGTCCTGCTCCAAATCATGGTTGACGAGTTCGAGGTCAACGTCGACGACGACTCCGGCACAGAAGTTGCGGGAAACATTCTCCGTGCTCGCGCGAGTTGTACTCTCGGAACCTTTGACGAGGTCAAGGCTCTGCGAACACGCTGGTTGAACCGCAAGGGGACAAAGGTTGAGGGTCTCTTCAAGAAGGCTGAGGATGCCGATCAGGACACAGACTGGGAGAGCGATGAAGACGATTCAGAGGACGACGAGGGTGGTGCTGACGTCGAGATGGACGAGGCACCCCCTCTGGTTGCGGTTCCTAAGGAGAAGCCCCAACCTCAGGTCGACGAGGATGGCTTCACGATGGTTACCAAGAAGAAATAAACACAACAAAGACATAAAACAAAATTGGGGAGCAATGGGACATTTAAGAAAGAGTTTCTGGCATTGATACCCACGAGTTACAGGCTCTGGTTCTTTCAACATGCCACAATGGCTTCACTAATTCCGAACGCCGAACTGGACAGCGACAATCCTATCCTCTCAAACACATACTGGAATTTCCAACGTCTATTCCCAGTCCTCATCGCTATCTGAGTCGTCTTCGTCACTATCATCTTCCTCATCACTGCTTTCCTCCTCCTCCTTCTTCTTGGCGTCCTTAGGATCCTTAGGGCTATTGGGAGTCTGTGTTGTCTTACCAGATGCTGCACCGACAACATCGTAGCTAGCCTCACTATCCGCCTGTGACTTCTCGTCGTTTGACTTGCGGGGCTCAGCTGGCTTCAACGTGGTTTTTGCAGGTTGCGTAGTGGCGGCAGTGGTGGCAGTGGTGGCAGTGGTGGCGGTGGTGGAGGGGGCAGCAGGAGTAGTCTTGGGCTCGTCTTTGGATTCAACCTTTGTCTCTACCTTGGTCTCAACCTTGGACTTGGCCGCGGGTGTACTGGTATCATCGGAGGCCTCAGAGTCATCCTCGTCGGAATCGTCATCACTCCAGGCGACATCATCCTCAGCGGAGGCAGCTATTGATTGTTAGCAAGGCACAGTTGAAAAGCTTATTGACTCACCCTTGAGGAGATCTCGTCGTCTAGCCTCAGCTGTCTCAATACCGTGGCGAAGGAAGTAGTAGCGCTTCCAGAAGTCAACGTAGGGAACCTGGTCAGGAACCAACCTCTCCATTGTAGCTCGCAAGTCGGGGAATTTCTGTAGATCATCGTTGATTTCAGGTGTTTTCTTATCAGCATCAAAATCCTTTGACCACGCTGCATAATCAGCACTATTGGGATCTTTTGTGAAACTCTCCGTCGATGTGTGAATAACATGTAGTTGAGCATCAAATCTTGATGTATGAATCACACGCTTGCCTTGAGCATCCTTACTCTCGAAGAGAACAGTGCCGCTCTGGTCAGACTCCTGTGGAGGTGCAATACTGACGGCATCACGAAGGAAGTTCCGGATATTGCCGCCAAACTTGATAAGGGCCTCATCGGCGGCATCCTCGGCTTTCTGGAGGTCCTTTATCCTCTTGGCAGCTTCAGCTCTAAGCCGAGCCAGGGTGTTCTCGGACTGCTTGGCCTCTGATGAACCATCTTGTGATGCCCTAGGTGTGGTGGCCTGATCATTCTCACCGTCCCTGGAGCTTTCGCCGCCAACCACGGTATTGAGTGAAAGGTTCCTCGTATGGCTTAGAATTGTTGACCGAAGGCCAGTAAGTCCCTTTGATGCATCTTCACCTACTTCCGCCAACTCCTTGGAGGCTTGTGTATATACTGATTCGCCCTAAGCATGTTAGACGGGCAGGGTTCAAGAGCTGAGTCCTCATACCTGCTTCACAACGTTTCCAAAGAAGCCACCAATCCTGGCACCCCATGGACTGTTGGAAAAGGCCTTGTATACGTCTTGGAGGTCCTCATTCAATGTTGACTGAGGTTGAGGACTCTTTGGCTCCTCCGTCTTCTTAGCGTAGCCATCTTCTGTGATATGGTCATAAGCCAGATCCATGGCGGCTTGCTATTGTATCGTTCTTAGGCCGATATGGGTCAATACTATGGTTTAAGGCCCCAGTACAAGGCTCTGTGAGTCCTTTAATCCGTTAATGGTTAATTTATTCGATATCTCCTGTCGTCTTGATATCCCTTGGACTTGAGCCTCCTGACCGCACCTGTGGCGGGGTCCAATGGCTGTTGGGCACGGGCCAATGCTCACGTGAGCGTCCCTTGACCTGGCTCTCGGTTCTTTGCTACCCTATAGCGATCAGTTTTACTATCATTTCCGAAAATCTTGACGTGTTTCAATCTACTGTTATTGGCTTATCTTTTGCAATTTTGATCAATTTGTGTCCAGGTCCTAATATTGCTGATTTTCCCCATTGCACATGTTGATATGCTTTATTTTGACGAGATTGTTTGGGTTCAGTCTTCTCTAAGCGTCATTGCCATGGATGTTAACCACGACTCAACTCCTCACTTACAGCTCTAACGACCTTACATGAATAAGGAACTCATCAATAGCATCAAAACCAAGCTCTATTGCCAATGACGACATTGAAAGCTTAAAGCGAAAACGTTTACTTGCCAAGCCTCATGATCATGGAGTTGTCCTTTAAGACCTTGGTTAAGAACGAGAGCAGCTGAATCAGAACGTTATTTTAAATTGACCTTGATGAGCGATACCCCGCAAGCAGGATGGTTTGTTTGTATTCAATTCCTTGGCTGCTTGGCGAATGCTTTTCACTTGAGCTTAAACTTCCATTTCAGCTCACAACGCACTCGTTTAATCGGTGCCTGTCACCCAATCTGCCACTGACGTATCTATTGCGCAAGACAAGACTGCAGACCTGGGGGAACCCTTGTTTCAGGACCCCCAATCCTCAGAGACAAGATGGTGTTAATACCCTTAGAAAGTCCTCAAGGATGGACCCCTAATCCGTCATATTCCCGAACTTTATCTTATTTAATTTATCAAGTAGCACCCGCGGTTATCGATGATACTGTGGCATGTTTATCCTTAGGCAACCGATGGCAATGCCTTGTTTACCAACATTGACGTCGATGTATCTCGATCGTCGGCTTTATACGGGCAGAATTTCCGTCTAAAAAGATCAGTTGACCTCGATCGCGATCTGAGAAAAAGCCTAGAACGAGCCACAGCAGACGCCAAAATGCAGCTCGACGTGTTTGGATTGGCTCTAGTAAAAGGGGCATTGGATTGGCTTTGATCTTGAATCCTCACAAGACGTGCTTTGGACAAAGTGATGCTGTCATTGTGCATGAAGACATGTGGTTTTCAGCCAATAAATTAGCCGTCCCTGAGCCAGGGGATCCATACTGGCAATCCTCTAGCTTGGAGCCGCAAGTTGCCTGCAGTGATCATCAAGCTTCCCGTTCCTCGGTCTATTATCATCCAATGATATCGAGGGAATCACAAGTCAGTCAAGGCCACTCCCCGGATCGAAACAAGAGTGGGCTTTGCAGCGCTGGGCAACATATCTTGGCTTTTGGCTCCATAATGGACTTTTCCATCCTTGCGATGACGTAGTATGCTATGCAGATTCGCAATCCAGACTGCTCCAATACCGCAACTGACGTCACACACGATCACGATCTGAGAGGCAGATGCAGTGCCCCTCTATCACAAGAGTGCATTCTGCTAGAGAAGCCACAGTGATTCAGTGTGGGGTTCTATCATGAGCTACCTCCGGACCTCTCTCCGGCCTGCTCCTCCTTGCCCACGCGTGCCTGCATCTTCAACGTGAATCACAGGCAAGCAACCTTCGCTCCAAACATCTCTCCAAGCACTACTTAAACCCCGTCTTCTCCCACCTCAATCTCTTCTTCTTCTTCCATCATCACACACTCTCATCTTCAATCAACACAAACACCCACAAATAACAACCAACCCAAACCACCAACCACTATCACAATGGAGTCCCTCAAGCAAGCCGGCAACTACGTCGCTGAGACCGTTCAGCAGGCCACCTCTGGTGCTTCCAAGGAGGCCAACAAGGAGGTTGCTAAGGACGGCAACGTCCCCATCTCCACCCGGTAAGCAGCCTGCTCCTCCTCCAGACCTCCAACGAGCACCTCACGACCTCGACACCACGAATACATCTTGAGCCTCACTCTATCACTCTCAACAGCACTTGACCTCCCTGGTACAACATCTTGCTAACATCTCTCTGAAGTGCCACCGCTGCCAAGGACGCCCTTGGTGACAAGATTGACGAGACCACCCACGACAAGAAGGCCGACGTAAGTCTTCCATGAATTACGATCGACTAGATTATATGATGCTAACCGAAACTACAGGTACACAAGGAGGCCATCTAAGTTTTCCACTCCTCGGCATGACAACAACATGAATCGGAATGGCGTTGAAAGGGAATAGCGTTGGGACTATATAGGCTGTATTCACCTACACCTAATACAAACAGTCAAACACCAGAATAACCAGAAAGTGCAGAGTGAAGTGATAATATTGTGATTTGTTGCTCAATAAGCGTCTACGCTTAATGGTGACAGGGTTCAGTCATCAAGAATCTGTTAATTTTGGTATGCGACAGACTGAACGTAAATATGTTTACTTAGCGAAAGCATATGATGTCTCAAACCTCAACCCCGGAGTTGTGACTGCTGGCTGGGACAGTCGGTATAAAATTAATGGGACAAGAACACTTCTGCAGCGAGCCGTGGCTAAACTAAGATAATGTGTTGAATAATGTCGTATATTTCGAACTGTGAACCCCAGTAAACTCGGCTGTTCAACTGCGTACCAAAAATGGAATGAGAGAATGAAATAGGTGATGGAGAATATACAACTTTGCTACGTCTCTTAGCAATTCCACAGCAACAGATATCACTGTTATTTGCCTTGTGTTTTCTCATACCATGCTGCTTATGAAAGTTTTCTTGAAGCAACATATCGGTTATCATCCTCTCGAGTTGGCTAAGCCTCTTGTACCTCTCACGCACCGAGATCTCTGTCCGATCCATCGCTCTTCCAACTCACACTTTTATACCTAGAATTGTTCAATCTCGTGTGAGGCAAACTACCTGCACACGACCAATCTTCAACATGATAGTTCTGCCACCACTGATATAAGCAGCATAATGTCTGCTGCTAAATATCCACTACGACCTCCCAGCAAGACAAACTCTATCTCAGACGACAGGCCCAAAAGACTACGCAAACCATGCGATACTCAAAACTCTTCATGTGATGAAACTATTCAGTCGCCAACTTATGAAATGATGATTCTGCCTATTGAAAAGCCGAGTTCCTTAGAGATTGAGGGCATTGAACGATGAAAGCTTGGCTTGTTGCAAGATGGAATGCCACAGATGTGACCCGACACCATACTTCAGATGCTATTTTCACGCCATTCAATTTATTCAAGGATGTCTCTGAGTTCTTAAATGACATTCGTATTGCTAGTGGAAACTTCCCGGAACATGCAGAAACCACAGCCATCACCATGTAATTTGGAGGGTTGGACATGATCAGGTAAAGGAGTCATGATGCCCCTCCGAATCCATCACAAACTGAGCTAACTCTTCTTCTCATTTACGTCGTCCTGACTCGTTTCCCGAATTCGTCAATCAACAACTTCGGCCTTCTATTGACCAGCATTGCCTCACTTTGCTATAAGGGCACCGTTCGTAAGACTGTCTGCTTGATGCTGGGTACGAAACTCTGCAACATTAGCTATCAAGTCCATCGCTAATGGCTCGGTATTGCCTCAGTATGATCATTTGGGCCCAGCAAGTCGTCAACCTCTATCTACCCAGAGTTCGAGCCACCTATGCTCTTCGCGAGACAGATGGCTGAGGTGTTTGTTCCTCGTTAAAGGTAAGGACCTAGAATGGCTATTAACTGCCTGGACATATCCGTGATAAGTGATGATCGACTAACTACTGCAACCCTCTTAGACCTACTGGAGAATAAATGTCAAGCAAGAGTGTAACGAGAGCAATATTTACCTACGTCCCACGCAGCAAAATAAATACAGATCTAGTGCCATCTTCCACGACAAGCCAACAGGCGAAATGAATGGGAGACCCAACCAATGTAAAGACGAAGAATCTGCTACGTGATTGTTTTGGCCGGTCCCCTGTTGATCGTTCATTTTCGCATGGATCTCACTAAGCCTGGATGCGACCCTCTCTTTAACGAGATGGAGAGAACATGCAAGACTTGGATAAAGCTCAATGTGATGACTTCTGTTCCAACAACAATGATCTGCCTCAAGACTCATAAAGGCAACATAATGAGTTGTTCCAACTGTCGTAAGAACTTCTGCTTTTCGTCAAAATCAATTAACAACCTAGAGCTACCTCGCTATTTTCCATGTAGAGCAAAAATCGCTATAAAAAGAAGCACCCTCGTGTTTCCGTCATTAGCCCAAATGAAAGTAAAACAATACCCATCTATCATCTCAGCCAACAATGGCCATCCAGAAAGCAACATCTCTTCCTCCATTAGCCCACAAACTTCCGAAAAGCACTATGCGCCCACAAGTCACAGCACCTTAGATGTAGTACATGGAGCTGATCAATCTGGGGTGAACTGCCTTGTTCCCGGCTGATCCAGCGCTGATGACACTTTCACCGTCTGTCTCCTCGAAGAACTCAGGTCGATGAGCTCGAGCGCGAGTGCAAACAATGTCTGCATAGTAAGCGGGAGGGCAAATGCTCACAGCCTTGGTGGCGCGTCCGAACAGATAGCAAAGCTCGTGAGTAAACTTCTCAAGTTCGTTGGCTGCCTCGTTTTTGAACTTGGCTTGGAAGATCTCGTCAAGCAACACTGTGTAGTGCGCAGGACGGGCAGTTCCCTTGATGCTTGCGTGGGCGGTGAGGTAAAAGTCCCAGTAGCGAGCCTCCGTAATACCTCGGTCGACGACAGTGCCATTCTGTATGTTGTGATTTTTTTCCATTGCATTTTCTTCCGAGGTAGGGTAAAAGCGAGTCTGGTGTCGCTTAACGGAAACGATGATGGAGATCTTGGGAGCCTTGTTCTTCGGGTATTTGCCATTGCAGGCAATTCGGATGCGTGGCAATTCAGCCCGAAGAACTTGGGCGAATTGACCAGTCGACACACCGTCGCGGAAGATGACAATGTTGTCTGGCAGCTCCTGTTGGTTGTGCTTTTGCCAGAGCTCAAGGCGCGACTTGAATGCCTCAGTCAAGGTCTCATCAAGCATCTCCTGCTTGGACGACTGCTCCCAGGAATAAGCTGGCCATTGTCCCATGTCCCGGTCAATAGTTGCCACCAAGCCAACCAAACTGGGTGCAGCATCGCTCTTGTCAGCAGACATGTTGGTGGGGTGTGTAACGTCGTAGCCAACCACCATTGTCTTGCCCTCTTTGATCAAGCCGACCTCATTCAGAAGTTTGTGGTTCACACCACCTGTCTTCAAGTTCCACTTGAGAGCAACATTCGCGAAATACTGCGGGTTTTCCTTGCGCAGCTGGAAACCCTGAACACAGATGGTATGAACACCGTAGGTGCAGTCGCCTAAAGTCTTGATCTTGCCATAGAGTTCCGAGCCAGTTGAGTCAAGAATCACGAGCATGATCTCAATCTGATTTTTCTGAGCCCAACCAAGAACCTTCTCAGCATCCTGGCTGTCAGCCGCCAGGAAGGGCGGTGGAATGGGGTCGTTGACAGCGATGTTCATGGTCTTCTTCATGAACTGAGAGAACGCGAGGACCGACTGTGCTGCCACGGGCTCAGATTTACTGTTGGACAGGAGGTTGACGTAACTCCATTTTTTGACAAGTTGGCCGGGCTTGACAACCTTGACATCTCTAAGATTCCAAGACCCATTGCGCGGGTCGATAGCTTTGGTTCTCCTCTGCTGGTCGAGGTATGCAACTCGAGGCACGGTGAGAACACGTCCTTGGACCGTGAGGAGCTGCCGACCGACTTGGATACCGAAATGACCCTATAGGAGTTAGCATTTCCTACATCAGGACTTCACTAAACATACCAGTATGTCGTCATCGAGGCCTAGGGTTTGTCGGGCATCTGTAGTAATAGAGAGGGCGTTAGCATATGGCGTTCGGCAAGCAAAGTTCACCATGTCTGTTGACTCGGCACCATTGAGCTTGGCCTTTACTGACTGTCCAGGCTGGATCTCAAGGAACTCAGCAGGGACAAAGGTAGGCCTTGCGGCAGTGCCAACATTGAAAAGAGGGTAGTTTTGCAGGTTAACATTGTACTCTAGATCATACGTTAGGTTGGTACTGAAGGGAGAAGGGGAAACTTACTTTGTTTATAGAAGTCCGCGACGGTGATGTACCGGCCTTTACCCTCATCTTCGAGCCAGAAGCTCACGTCTCCCGGTCCAACCGCAAAATCTGTCGTGTGGCGGAACTTGGGGGGATTCTTATCTCGACATTGTTTTTTTATGTCACGGATCGACACTAGGCCATGGATTGCCTTGGATCTTCGAACCTCCTTACTCCCGTATTTGGTCTTTATCCAGACACGGGTCTTGGGAAGAAATCTGCCGAGTAGTTTCAACTTTCTGGCCATTAGAGGCGACTGAGTTGCAGTTACCCCGAACCCCTCAAAGAACTTGGCACAGGGACCGTCAATCTTGAAGACACCATGTGTGACATTGACGTTCAATAGAAGACGGCCAGTTGACAGGCGAACGGATTGGAAGTAACCGCGCGCAGCTTTCAAGGCTCTGTCTCTACCCAGGACAACCTCATTGCGACGGTTATCGCTACCAAATGCAAAAAAGCGCGAGCTTCCCACAGCGCTGATCTCGTCTAGCTTAGATCTGGGGCCAAAGCCGAAAATGACGTTCAGGGCATCAATGACATCAGGGAACTTGGGGTAGGTCATGGCTTGGGAAGGATCGCTGCCGTCGTCTGAAGCGCCAGTCTTTGAGTAGACGTATTTGAGCATGTCGTCAACACGAGCCTCTACAGGGCCATTGAAAACAACTTCAAAGACATCTGTTTTTTCAGAGCCTTCTGAAGACGGCATGTTGAACCGTATGGTATTGTCTTGCTCAAGGTTGAGCTTGCGCAATGAGATGAGCTGTGACTTGAACTCGGTCGCGACGAGCAAGTTCTTGTCCTTTTTAGAGAGCTCGTTGAGAGCTTCTTTGATGACAAGGTAGAGCTTACGGCCCTTCACCTCGCGAGGGCCAGATTCTCGAGGCTTTCCGGGCTTGCCGCCCTTGCCCTTAGTCTTGGGGGCGCGCTCCTTCGCCTCTTCCTGCCCTTCGGGTACGATCTCTTTGACAGTCATGGTGTATTTGTACAATGCCGGAGCTTGAGTCTTGACTGCATAGTAGTTCGCCCAAAGTATGACTGGAGTTCCTTTGCTGCCAAAAGCAGGTCGTGGAGGGAACTTTCCGAGGTTCTGCTTGTCCTCCATTGTCAATTTGCCCATATTGGATGTGAGCTGGGCGACAGACGTGGCATTGCTTCTCACGACTTCATCTTCAAGCTTTGCAATGTCGCCATCTGGTTGGGGAATAGAACCTCCCGTGCTGCATGAATTAGTATTGATCAACGACAACACATCGAGTAATAGATAGAACATACGTGAAGACAGCAGGTCCTTCGGGCTGACTACTGTAGCCGCCTCGGCCGCCACGACCACCTCGTGGTCCTCCTCTTCCACGATCATAGCCTCCGCGACCGCCTCTAGGGCCGCTGAAGCCGCCTCGGAAGTCGCCACGGCCTCCGTCACCACGACCTCTGCCCTGGTAGCCATCACCTCGTCCTCTTCCACCTCTAGAGTCAGAGAAACCAGAAGGGCCGCCGCGGCCACCACCACGGCCATCTTGAGGTCCGCCACCGCGGCCTCCACGGCCTCGCCCTCCACGACCTCCTCGGTCAGCCATGGGAATTGAGGTTTGGATAGTCAAAGGCTATAGGGCAGCAAGATGTAAAGGGCGGCGAGCGATATGTAGAGAATGAAAATGTTGATGCTGATAGTTGACGGAAAGAATCAAGCTCCAAAAGACTGTCACTTGATGATGATGATGATGATGATGGGAGAAGAATGAAGGGCTTGATGAGCAGGTATGAGAGTGTGTGTGAGTGTAAGTCTAGGAAGAGGAGGAGGAGTTGGGCTGCTTTATGTGAAAGACCCGGGGCAGGATCGAGAGGCTCTTTGCCAGCGTGATTCAGAGCCAAAGCAGTCACAGCCGTGTTTGCTGTGACATTGCTGTGACACAGCCTGGTTAAGGTATCTGAGAATTGACTGATCAACCGAAGGTAAAAGTGGTCTAATCACTGCCTCTATCCAATTGACCAAGAGGCTTCTCGGCAACTGCTGGAGAAGAGGTCAAAGAGGTCGGTTGTTGTCAGGGACTGGCGGGAGAACTATCACGGCAGCTAAGGGAGCTCACCCGTTTCTGGTGGAGCACAGCTGAAGCTAAAACCGGCACTAAGAAGTGCGCGGGGGAATAATTGAAGTGGTTCAAATTGGATTGATAGAGTACAGACAAAAGAAAATATGCAATTCGCACAAAAGAGAAGAGTGAAGGTAGATTTCGCCCCTTTCCCCTTCATCCGAAAGGCTTTTTTTCTTCGTAGCCTTAGAATGGTCGGCCTCCCAAGGATGCTATGACGTTATTCGTTATGTCTTAGCTCGTTGGGCAAACGAGGCTTTCCAGTTGACCTTCAATGATGATCATTTATTTACCCTAGAGAGACTCAACCACGCCTATCTTTTCACTATTGGAAACACAAATCATTTGCAGGTACCATATGCTCGGATCTTGTGTTGACGCAGTGCAGAATCCCTCTCAATCACCTCCATCATGTTACCAAGATACATGGCATGTTTGCTTCTTTGAGGAGGACCACCAAGCCACGATATCAAAACCAGCCGTGACCGCTTGTTTTCAAGAGCAAAGGCCAATAGCACGACGTGCTCTTGCATCCCGCTGTCATATGATAGATTCCTAAAGACAGCCAAGGTAACCTATCTTTGCGTCTACGGCTGAATGCAGGTCATAATCATAGCAATCCCTGCCTTGCAAGCATATACTCTAATAGTAACCATAGCACAGTCGCTGTTGGACAAGATTTCCGCGAGCCGTCCCATGCTTAGCCATCATCAAAGACCTTGCGATCTTAGTACGCCTGAAATCAGCAATTCGTCCATACAATTTGCGATTTGCGAGACCAGCCCTGCGGTTTCGGATAACCAAACATACAACACATGCTAGATGTTTGAGTTTGAGCAATTGCACCCTCATCACATCGCACAAGGAGATTGACCCACTGAACCTGATGTATTGCTAGGTTGCATTATGCTGAGCCTCTGCCCACATTGGCCTACAACGCATAGATGTGCTGTGTAACTTGAACCATATCATGAAACTCAGAACCGAAATGACTCTCCATTGCTCTGTTGAAGACCTCGGAATCTTAGACTTTGGCAACACTGCCATTCTCAGTAAGAACTTATGTATTGAGCTCCTTATTCTCGGTATACTACACCGATTACAGCTGGAGCAATGCTCGGCTTCCCGCATAATTCTAAACTCCAAGCAAAACATACTGGAATCTATCGCCATGTTCAACTACAGTTTGATCAATGTAAATAGTCGCCATGCCGTCCATCATGTCAGTGCACCTTTTTTCACATCATAGAACCTACAGTCGGATAGACACAGACAAACTTCAACAAATGGGCAGCCTTGGAAACGGCCCCATTAACCACCCCAAGACTCTTCTTATGAGCCTAGTACATATAGAACAAATCAAGGCACCAACCATCTCATACCCCAAAAGCCCCAGGAGTGGAAATAGCACCCGACAACCTAAGAAAGACCATGTGCACTGGTCAACGCGGCTTCTACATCTGCCCCTGCAGACGCACCCACTGCCCCAAGAAAGGGATAGTTCCTCACAGACTTATCACTCAGGGGCATGTGTGCAAGATCGAAATAGATACAATTGCTTGGGACATATGCGAATGGTGGATTGCGAACGGACCCCCAGAGCAGGTTCTCAACCGATACCTCAAGCCCAGCTGCCAATATTTCACATGGCACACCCTCCTGGTTCCTACAGCACTTTGTTCTGAGTGCCAAGTCACATGTGTTGAGGTCAGAGAGGAGCACGGAAGTGGTGAAAAGAGATCATATCGAAGAGGAAGAGATAGGGGTCGGTAGCTGAGGCGTAAAATCTTCGCCTAGGCCATTTCGACGCCCAAGTCGAAGCGTATCTTAGATACGGAGACTCAATAGATGTGTTACTCTCAAAAATGGACATGACATGAAGACCAAATCCTGGTATGGCCGTGATTTCTTTCCTTTCTTTCTTTTTAGCATAGCTCTCTCCCCTAAATGCATATATGAGTGAATTGGGGTGCAAACCCATCAGGCTTGTGTACAACGCATATCACTCACAACTTCTCACAGACCACCAAAGTGCGTCATGTAAAGATTGTTCGTCACATTTAGATTTGTGATATATAAAATGCCTGGGATGCAGGAGTAAGCAGTAACCAAAAAACCCTGGGAGAAGCTAGATGTTCAACTTCCCAACCTGTAGGAAGTACTCTGACAAGATTGGAAGGCACTGATTTATTCTGCTTTTCGCTCCATACTCATCGAGGGATGATGAGAGGCTAAATTTGAAATATTCGTGCGGAAAACAGTCGCAACAAATAGCTGTCGACGTTCGATAGATGGTAGTTTGGTAGTCCAGTCATGTGAAAGCATCATCTGTGCTTCTCCCAGCGGCAATATAGTGAGTCTAGGTATGAAAATGTACACATATGAGGTCGATATCAAAGACAAGAGACGGGAGCATCTTGGTCAACGTTGCACGTTGGGTCACCGGTGTGCTACGTGGCAGCCGCAAGCATAGCATGGTACGAGGGGTCTGTTGGCGGAAGTCAACGCGAGCCGGTCAGGACAGGTCGGTAATATCGTGGCTGACATTGAAATGCATAAATCAACTGATGGTTGGTGATATGCAAATCGGCAAATTCGACAGCTGACCTTCTGACTTGATGTATCGACCGACATATCGCAAACAGAACATGCCGGAGAGGACAGCCCTTCAGAGTAGCGTAGCATGTAGCAACGCTGAACATTGACGATAGAACTAAACTACAGATTTCTGAGGCAACACGGTTGATTAGCTTGAGTTGCTCTTGTAATATGGGGTGGTACTTGCCATCTCCTTCATCTCATCTCAGACCCAACTGACAAATTTATCCAATATGCCACAAGACCGTCCATGACTCTGTAATTCCCATGGATGAGTAGTTTGATCTCATACGAATAGCTTAGTTCATGATTTGATATGCCCGGCAGTCGCAACCTTGAGAATCTCATCTTCCAAGCCTGAGACATGGTGGATCTCAATACCAGCATCTTCGAGCGTTTTGCGACCTGTATTCTCCCCAACAAAAGTCTCGGGTTCCTGGACGCCAACATAGACCTGCTTAATCCATGACTTTTGGCGCAGGACTCTTTCGACGCAGGGGAGTTTGCCGCTCAGCCGTTTGAAACAAGGTTCAACAGTGGTGTAGAGAGCATGGGGGGTGTTGAAGATATCTGATAGCTTCTCTTCTGTCGTTCCATGCTGCTCAGCCAGCTTCAATAGACATGTTTCTTCAGCATGGGTGTTCCCGGGAAGCTCAAGAGTGTATCCTTCGGCAATGATGCTGCTGTCGCTTAGCCGCACAATTAGAGCTCCCACACGAAAGTTGGTGGGCTTGGGAGGGGAATTGTTGGCCAAGCCCAAGGCACGCTCCATTGCGGCCTTGTGGTTTCCAAGTTCTATGGTAGTCATATCGTTTAATGTGAAGCATGTATGGATGAGGTATGACGAGATGTCTAGATGCGGGAGCTTTGCTCCATCTTGAAGGGTCGGCGGTTGTAATCTCCGATCACCGAGAGCACTTTAACATCGGCCCCACACCTTTCTCGTGAGCGCGTTGCAACGCGTCTCCCACTCTAGCAACGAGCTCGAGCTTAATCCAACTTAGAACTCCATTACACGATCAACCAAAATCGACGATATCAATACGATGTCAGACCACGAAGATGTTCTGGAGAGCGAACCTCCCACTATTGACCCGTATGAGGTTTTGAGCCTGGAAAGGACTGCGACGGGCGATGACATCAAGAAATCTTATCGAAAGGCTGCGCTTAAGAACCACCCAGGTTTGTCGATTGGGTTACAACAGAGATGAGCACTACTGACCCTACGATTTTTCAGATAAGGTGCCACAAGATCAGAAAGATGCTGCGCACGAGAAGTTCCAAGCTATTGCGTTCGCCTACGCCATCCTTTCCGACCCCGCCCGTCGCAAACGGTATGACGAGACTGGCTCGACTTCCGAATCGATCGTAGACTCAGAAGGATTCAACTGGAGCGACTACTACCGAGAGCAATATAAAGAATCTGTGTCGAGCGATGCGATCGAGAAGTTTGCGAAGAAGTACAAAGGCTCTGATGAAGAGAAGGGAGATGTGCTCGATGCGTACGAAAAGTACAAAGGCGATATGGATGCGCTGTACGAGACAGTCATTCTGAGCGACATTCTGGAGGACGACGAACGTTTCCGCGAGATTATCGATACGGCTATCGAGAGTAAGAAAGTGCCCAGCTTCCCAGCCTACACAAAAGAGACGAAGAAGAAGCGAGAGGGACGCGTGAAGCAGGCCCGCGCTGAAGCTACAGAGGCCGAAGACTACGCAAAGGAGCTAGGTGTGCACGACAAGCTCTTCGGCGGCGACAAGAAGGGAAAGAAGAAGAAGGGCAAGGGAAGCTCAGAGGATGACCTGGCAGCACTGATTCAAAAGAGACAGCAAGATCGCTCAGAGAGTTTCCTGGATCATCTCGCTGAGAAGTATGGTGCCAAAGAGGGCAAGGGCAAGGGCAAAAAGGGCAAGAAGCGACCTGTTGAAGATGAGCCGTCAGAAGAGGCCTTTCAGGCAGCTGCTTCTCGTCTGAAGGGCTCGAAGAGGTCGAAACGGTAGGCTTTAGGTGGATTGCAATATCGGATTGCAGTAATACGGCTATTGGGTCAAAAACTTTGGTGTTTAGGCGTAGGTCAAGGCAAGGATACACTACTAGGACAAGGAAAGAATTTAGAGACTGAGAAGAATTGAATGATTCATATCAAGTTGCAGAATACTATGAGTGCAGCGTGGTTTCCGATGACTTTTCTTCCATGTGTCTGTCATCAGTCAACGAATGTGGTATAAATCATAGATGATTGCGACAAACAGAAATGAAGCAGATTTGTTCTCCTAACGAACCTCGAACCTCATATCTCCAAGGCAAGCTTCCTTGCAAGACTTCTAACCGTTAGTGTATTCTATAGCAATACCCAGACTTGCTGCGGCAGGCATTCCTAGCAATTCAACGACTTCACTAATGTGCCATGACTCTGTAACGTTGTCACGGGCCAGTCGGTTGTCCACTAAGCTATGGTGGGGCTTCTCAAGCCACCGTGAACATTGCCAAGTCTCACTTCACTTGTTTGTTTAACCTTCTCTCGAACGCGTCGCTACGACAAGATACGCAAGAGCGCGATTCTATATGGCAATGCTCAATGATGGTCTAGCCTTCGTCTGAAGAAGAGTGCTATCATGATGCCATGAGCGAACCAGCCACGCCCCCAATCTATCCTCGGTATTGCTTTCATCTTGCGCCAACCGTGAACCAATGGTGCCTCTTTCGTGTAACCGATATCCATAACCTTGGTCAGTACGAAGGGTTTGAAGGCAAGTCTAAGCTGTTGCATATTTCACTGTGTTTTAGACTGACAGCTTCAAGGCGAAAACTTCTACTTCTATGGGAATCTACCCATCAAATGGGTGCGTGTAGTCGGATTAGTCGTCGCCATTGACGACTTCGCAAGCCGACGCGTGTATACAATAGACGACAGTAGCGGCTCATGTATCGAGTGCACCATTTCCATACCAATATCTGGTGAAGATGATAGTCGCGCGACAACAGGAGATGCTGCTCCGAAGAAAGCGGATATTGACCCGCCTCAAAACCCAGACCCATTCCCAAATATTGATGTCGGATGCGTTGTCGACGTCAAGGGAGGTTTATCTACTTTCAGAGATGAGCGGCAACTCACCATTGAGAAGATGACCAAGGTACGAGGCACTGCGCAAGAGGTTACTCTCTGGGAAAAAAGGGTCAAATTCAAGTCCGAGGTTCTTGACAAACCATGGGTGCTACGAAGCAGTGAAATCCGAAGATGTCGAAAAGAAGCTGAACGAAGTGAAGAGGAAGTGGAGAAGAAACAAAAACGCATCAGAGCAATGGTAGAACCTCGAGCATCGAAGCAGACATCAAAGTCCGCGGGCCATGCTGAACAGCCCATCCGGCAGCAGAAGCCGCACAAAGAAATGCGGCTGGACCTTCGGCAGATTCTTGAACAGGGTGGAAGAGGCAAATACGATGCGCTAGGATTGTGAATTGAAGATGTCCTGATCGCTGGCGCACTTACTACGGCATTTTAGCGGGCGTTCATTCTTAGATCTGGACCAAAAAGAAGCAATAAAAGAGAGTTGCCAAGTAGTGGTAGGCATGGCCAAGCGCATTGTGCCGTGGTCTGGAATGCGATACGCAATCACCATGATTGATAAAGTGAGCTAGAGGCCAGAGGCCCATGGCCTTGGGGTCTTTGAGACACGCTGGAACGGTTGGTCACTGGATCATGTCTCGGTTTCTAACGAACTCATCCGTCCTGGTGTCTGGGTAAATGTTACCACAAGTCAAGTGTTGTCTCAACGGTCTCTAACGTAACATATGGAGTCAGCTGATTGTCTCGGTTCAAAAACGAACTGCCTTTTTCATGAATGTAACATCAACGATGAAACGGTTGGAGAAGAGAGTTTGGCCACCAGACGGGCGACAAATGACTTCGTATTCATCAGGCGAAGACATAGCAAGGCTGGTGATGTTTCTGCTGAGAGACAACTTTCTTAACTGAAGTAATAACATGAA